>NW_028270178.1:4881313-5125494 GCF_037043375.1 Chiloscyllium plagiosum
GTTGGTGATGGGATAACGCTGACACTGCCCTCCCCCCTTCCCCCCCCAAAATCTGTGATTCCTGCCTGTCCTCACTCTGCCTGTTAGCTCCCAGAATCCCAACTCATCCATCATTCTGCCACACTCTCCGGCCTCAACATTCACCCGCGTGATCGATAACTCAACAGCGACGCGCTCCTCCTGTCGCTCCACTGCTAATAATCCTAAGGCTTTTGACAGGGAGATCTGACAGGCCCATTAATCCCCATTGCAGCAAATTCTCAAACAAGACAGCAACACAACTGCTAATTACATCCACGTCTTCCCCAACAGTCCATCTCTCTGTGTCCGCACATGGGAAATGGGGAGGCTGGAAAAACTTCACACACACACAGTCAGTCTCTGTATCACACTGGGAGTCACTGTGTACAGTTCCTGTCTCTGTATCACACTGGGAGTCACTGTACAGTTCCTGTCTCTGTATCACACTGGGAGTCACTGTGTACAGTTCCTGTCTCTGTATCACACTGGGAGTCACTGTGTACAGTTCCGGTCTCTGTATCACACTGGGAGTCACTGTGTACAGTTCCGGTCTCTGTATCACACTGGGAGTCACTGTGTACTGTTCCGGTCTCTGTATCACACTGGGAGTCACTGTGTACAGTTCCTGTCTCTGTATCACACTGGGAGTCACTGTGTACAGTTCCTGTCTCTGTATCACACTGGGAGTCACTGTGTACAGTTCCTGTCTCTGTATCACACTGGGAGTCACTGTGTACAGTTCCGGTCTCTGTATCACACTGGGAGTCACTGTGTACTGTTCCTGTCTCTGTATCACACTGGGAGTCACTGTGTACAGTTCCTGTCTCTGTATCACACTGGGAGTCACTGTGTACAGTTCCGGTCTCTGTATCACACTGGGAGTCACTGTGTACAGTTCCTGTCTCTGTATCACACTGGGAGTCACCGTGTACAGTTCCTGTCTCTGTATCACACTGGGAGTCACCGTGTACAGTTCCTGTCTCTGTATCACACTGGGAGTCACCGTGTACAGTTCCTGTCTCTGTATCACACCGGGAGTAACCGTGTACAGTTCCTGTCTCTGTATCACACCGGGAGTAACCGTGTACAGTTCCTGTCTCTGTATCACACCGGGAGTAACCGTGTACAGTTCCTGTCTCTGTATCACACCGGGAGTAACCGTGTACAGTTCCTGTCTCTGTATCACACCGGGAGTAACCGTGTACAGTTCCTGTCTCTGTATCACACCGGGAGTCACCGTGTACAGTTCCTGTCTCTGTATCACACCGGGAGTCACCGTGTACAGTTCCTGTCTCTGTATCACACCGGGAGTCACCGTGTACAGTTCCAGTCTCTGTATCACACCGGGAGTAACCGTGTACAGTTCCAGTCTCTGTATCACACCGGGAGTCACCGTGTACAGTTCCAGTCTCTGTATCACACCGGGAGTCACCGTGTACAGTTCCAGTCTCTGTATCACACCGGGAGTCACCGTGTACAGTTCCTGTCTCTGTATCACACCGGGAGTCACCGTGTACAGTTCCTGTCTCTGTATCACACCGGGAGTCACCGTGTACAGTTCCTGTCTCTGTATCACACCGGGAGTCACCGTGTACAGTTCCAGTCTCTGTATCACACCGGGAGTCACCGTGTACAGTTCCAGTCTCTGTATCACACCGGGAGTCACCGTGTACAGTTCCAGTCTCTGTATCACACCGGGAGTCACCGTGTACAGTTCCAGTCTCTGTATCACACCGGGAGTCACCGTGTACAGTTCCAGTCTCTGTATCACACCGGGAGTCACCGTGTACAGTTCCTGTCTCTGTATCACACCGGGAGTCACCGTGATCAGTTCCTGTCTCTGTATCACACCGGGAGTCACCGTGATCAGTTCCTGTCTCTGTATCACACCGGGAGTCACCGTGATCAGTTCCTGTCTCTGTATCACACCGGGAGTCACCGTGATCAGTTCCTGTCTCTGTATCACACCGGGAGTGACCGTGTACAGTTCCTGTCTCTGTATCACACCGGGAGTCACCGTGTACAGTCCCTGTCTCTGTATCACACCGGGAGTCACCGTGTACAGTCCCTGTCTCTGTATCACACCGGGAGTCACCGTGTACAGTCCCAGTCTCTGTATTACACCGGGAGTCACCGTGTACAGTCCCGGTCTCTGTATCACACTGGGAGTCACCGTGTACAGTCCCGGTCTCTGTATCACACTGGGAGTCACCGTGTACAGTTCCGGTCTCTGTATGACACTGGGAGTCTCTGTGTACAGCCCCTGTCTCTGTATGGCACTGGGAGTCACCGTGTACAGTTCCTGTCTCTGTATGACACTGGGAGTCACCGTGTACAGTCCCGGTCTCTGTATCACACTGGGAGTCACCGTGTACAGTTCCTGTCTCTGTATGACACTGGGAGTCACTGTGTACAGTCCCTGTCTCTGTATGGCACTGGGAGTCACCGTGTACAGTTCCTGTCTCTGTATGACACTGGGAGTCACCGTGTACAGTCCCGGTCTCTGTATCACACTGGGAGTCACCGTGTACAGTCCCGGTCTCTGTATCACACTGGGAGTCACCGTGTACAGTTCCGGTCTCTGTATGACACTGGGAGTCTCTGTGTACAGCCCCTGTCTCTGTATGGCACTGGGAGTCACCGTGTACAGTTCCTGTCTCTGTATGACACTGGGAGTCACCGTGTACAGTCCCGGTCTCTGTATCACACTGGGAGTCACCGTGTACAGTTCCTGTCTCTGTATGACACTGGGAGTCACTGTGTACAGTCCCTGTCTCTGTATGGCACTGGGAGTCACCGTGTACAGTTCCTGTCTCTGTATGACACTGGGAGTCACCGTGTACAGTCCCGGTCTCTGTATCACACTGGGAGTCACCGTGTACAGTTCCTGTCTCTGTATGACACTGGGAGTCACTGTGTACAGTCCCTGTCTCTGTATCACACTGGGAGTCACCGTGTACAGTCCCTGTCTCTGTATCACACTGGGAGTCACCGTGTACAGTTCCGGTCTCTGTATCACACTGGGAGTCACCGTGTACAGCCCCTGTCTCTGTATGGCACTGGGAGTCACCGTGTACAGTTCCTGTCTCTGTATGACACTGGGAGTCACTGTGTACTGCCCCTGTCTCTGTATCGCATTGGGAGTCACCGTGATCAGTTCCTGTCTCTGTATCGCATTGGGAGTCACCGTGTACAGTCCCTGTCTCTGTATCACACTGGGAGTCACCGTGTACAGTCCCGGTCTCTGTATCACACTGGGAGTCACCGTGTACAGTTCCTGTCTCTGTATGACACTGGGAGTCACTGTGTACAGTCCCTGTCTCTGTATCACACTGGGAGTCACCGTGTACAGTCCCTGTCTCTGTATCACACTGGGAGTCACCGTGTACAGTTCCGGTCTCTGTATCACACTGGGAGTCACCGTGTACAGCCCCTGTCTCTGTATGGCACTGGGAGTCACCGTGTACAGTTCCTGTCTCTGTATGACACTGGGAGTCACTGTGTACTGCCCCTGTCTCTGTATCGCATTGGGAGTCACCGTGATCAGTTCCTGTCTCTGTATCGCATTGGGAGTCACCGTGTACAGTCCCTGTCTCTGTATCACACTGGGAGTCACCGTGTACAGTCCCTGTCTCTGTATCACACTGGGAGTCACTGTGTACAGCTCCGGTCTCTGTATCACACTGGGAATCACTGTGTTCAGTTCCTGTCTCTGTATCACACTGGGAGTCACCGTGTACAGTTCCAGTCTCTGTATCACACTGGGAGTCACCGTGTACAGTTCCAGTCTCTGTATCACACTGGGAGTCACCGTGTACAGTTCCAGTCTCTGTATCACACTGGGAGTCACCGTGTACAGTTCCTGTCTCTGTATCACACTGGGAGTCACTGTGTACAGTTCCGGTCTCTGTATCACACTGGGAGTCACCGTGTACAGTCCCTGTCTCTGTATCACACTGGGAGTCACCGTGTACAGTCCCGGACTCTGTATCACACTGGGAGTCACCGTGTACAGTTCCGGACTCTGTATCACACTGGGAGTCACCGTGTACAGTTCCGGACTCTGTATCACACTGGGAGTCACCGTGTACAGTTCCGGTCTCTGTATCACACTGGGAGTCACCGTGTACAGTCCCGGTCTCTGTATCACACTGGGAGTCACCGTGATCAGTTCCTGTCTCTGTATCACACTGGGAGTCACCGTGTACAGTCCCTGTCTCTGTATCACACTGGGAGTCACCGTGTACAGTCCCTGTCTCTGTATCACACTGGGAGTCACCGTGATCAGTTCCTGTCTCTGTATCACACTGGGAGTCACCGTGTACAGTCCCTGTCTCTGTATCACACTGGGAGTCACCGTGTACAGTCCCTGTCTCTGTATCACACTGGGAGTCACCGTGTACAGTCCCTGTCTCTGTATCACACTGGGAGTCACCGTGTACAGTCCCTGTCTCTGTATCACACTGGGAGTCACCGTGTACAGTCCCGGTCTCTGTATCACACTGGGAGTCACCGTGTACAGTCCCGGTCTCTGTATCACACTGGGAGTCACCGTGATCAGTTCCTGTCTCTGTATCACACTGGGAGTCACCGTGTACAGTCCCGGTCTCTGTATCACACTGGGAGTCACCGTGTACAGTCCCGGTCTCTGTATCACACTGGGAGTCACCGTGTACAGTCCCGGTCTCTGTATCACACTGGGAGTCACTGTGTACAGTTCCGGTCCCTGTATCACACTGGGAGTCACCGTGTACAGTCCCAGTCTCTGTATCACACTGGGAGTCACCGTGTACAGTCCCTGTCTCTGTATCACACTGGGAGTCACCGTGTACAGTTTCGGTCTCTGTATCACACTGGGAGTCACCGTGTACAGTTCCGGTCTCTGTATGACACTGGGAGTCTCTGTGTACAGCCCCTGTCTCTGTATGGCACTGGGAGTCACCGTGTACAGTTCCTGTCTCTGTATGACACTGGGAGTCACCGTGTACTGCCCCTGTCTCTGTATCGCATTGGGAGTCACCGTGTACAGTTCCTGTCTCTGTATCACACTGGGAGTCACCGTGTACAATTCCTGTCTCTGTATCACACTGGGAGTCACCGTGTACAGTTCCAGTCTCTGTATGACACTGGGAGTCTCTGTGTACAGCCCCTGTCTCTGTATGGCACTGGGAGTCACCGTGTACAGTTCCTGTCTCTGTATGACACTGGGAGTCACTGTGTACTGCCCCTGTCTCTGTATCGCATTGGGAGTCACCGTGTACAGTTCCTGTCTCTGTATCACACTGGGAGTCACCGTGTACAATTCCTGTCTCTGTATCACACTGGGAGTCACCGTGTACAGTTCCAGTCTCTGTATCACACTGGGAGTCACCGTGTACAGTTCCAGTCTCTGTATCACACTGGGAGTCACCGTGTACAGTTCCAGTCTCTGTATCACACTGGGAGTCACCGTGTACAGTTCCAGTCTCTGTATCACACTGGGAGTCACCGTGTACAGTTCCTGTCTCTGTATCACACTGGGAGTCACCGTGTACAGTCCCTGTCTCTGTATCACACTGGGAGTCACCGTGTACAGTTCCGGACTCTGTATCACACTGGGAGTCACCGTGTACAGTTCCTGTCTCTGTATCACACTGGGAGTCACCGTGTACAGTTCCGGACTCTGTATCACACTGGGAGTCACCGTGTACAGTTCCGGACTCTGTATCACACTGGGAGTCACCGTGTACAGTTCCGGTCTCTGTATCACACTGGGAGTCACCGTGTACAGTCCCGGTCTCTGTATCACACTGGGAGTCACCGTGTACAGTTCCAGTCTCTGTATCACACTGGGAATCACTGTGTACAGTTCCTGTCTGTGTATCACACTGGGAGTCACCGTGTACAGTTCCGGACTCTGTATCACACTGGGAGTCACCGTGTACAGTTCCTGTCTCTGTATCACACTGGGAGTCACCGTGTACAGTTCCTGTCTCTGTATCACACTGGGAGTCACCGTGTACAGTTCCTGTCTCTGTATCACACTGGGAGTAACCGTGTACAGTTCCTGTCTCTGTATCACACTGGGAGTAACCGTGTACAGTTCCTGTCTCTGTATCACACTGGGAGTCATCGTGTACAGTTCCTGTCTCTGTATCACACTGGGAGTAACCGTGTACAGTTCCTGTCTCTGTATCACACTGGGAGTAACCGTGTACAGTTCCTGTCTCTGTATCACACTGGGAGTAACCGTGTACAGTTCCTGTCTCTGTATCACACTGGGAGTAACCGTGTACAGTTCCTGTCTCTGTATCACACTGGGAGTAACCGTGTACTGTTCCGGCCTCTGTATCACACTGGGAGTCACCGTGTACTGTTCCGGCCTCTGTATCACACTGGGAGTCACCGTGTACAGTCACTGTGTACAGTTCCTGTCTCTGTATCACACTGGGAGTCACCGTGTACAGTCACTGTGTACAGTTCCTGTCTCTGTATCACACTGGGAGTCACTGTGTACAGTTCCTGTCTCTGTATCACACTGGGAGTCACTGTGTACAGTTCCTGTCTCTGTATCACACTGGGAGTCACCGTGTTCAGTTCCTGTCTCTGTATCACACTGGGAGTCACCGTGTACAGTTCCTGTCTCTGTATCACACTGGGAGTCACCGTGTTCAGTTCCTGTCTCTGTATCACACTGGGAGTCACCGTGTACAGTTTCTGTCTCTGTATCACACTGGGAGTCACCGTGTACAGTTCCTGTCTCTGTATCTCACTGGGAGTCACCGTGTACAGTTCCTGTCTCTGTATCACACTGGGAGTCACCGTGTACAGTTTCTGTCTCTGTATCACACTGGGAGTCACCGTGTTCAGTTCCTGTCTCTGTATCACACTGGGAGTCACCGTGTACAGTTCCTGTCTCTGTATCACACTGGGAGTCACCGTGTTCAGTTCCTGTCTCTGTATCACACTGGGTGTCACCGTGTACAGTTTCTGTCTCTGTATCACACTGGGAGTCACCGTGTACAGTTTCTGTCTCTGTATCACACTGGGAGTCACCGTGTACAGTTTCTGTCTCTGTATCACACTGGGAGTCACCGTGTACAGTCCCGGTCTCTGTATCACACTGGGAGTCACCGTGTACAGTCCCTGTCTCTGTATCACACTGTGAGTCACCGTGTACAGTTCCAGTCTCTGTATCACACTGGGAGTCACCGTGTACAGTTCCGGACTCTGTATCACACTGGGAGTCACCGTGTACAGTTCCTGTCTCTGTATCACACTGGGAGTCACCGTGTACAGTTCCTGTCTCTGTATCACACTGGGAGTCACCGTGTACAGTTCCTGTCTCTGTATCACACTGGGAGTCACCGTGTACAGTTCCTGTCTCTGTATCACACTGGGAGTCACCGTGTACAGTTCCTGTCTCTGTATCACACTGGGAGTCACCGTGTACAGTTCCGGTCTCTGTATCACACTGGGAGTCACCGTGTACAGTTCCTGTCTCTGTATCACACTGGGAGTCACCGTGTTCAGTTCCTGTCTCTGTATCACACTGGGAGTCACCGTGTACAGTTCCAGTCTCTGTATCACACTGGGAGTCACCGTGTCCAGTTCCAGTCTCTGTATCACACTGGGAGTCACCGTGTACAGTTCCAGTCTCTGTATCACACTGGGAGTCACCGTGTACAGTTCCTGTCTCTGTATCACACTGGGAGTCACCGTGTGCAGTTCCTGTCTCTGTATCACACTGGGAGTCACCGTGTGCAGTTCCGGTCTCTGTATCACACTGGGAGTCACCGTGTCCAGTTCCGGTCTCTGTATCACACTGGGAGTCACCGTGTCCAGTTCCTGTCTCTGTATCACACTGGGAGTCACCGTGTCCAGTTCCTGTCTCTGTATCACACTGGGAGTCACCGTGTCCAGTTCCTGTCTCTGTATCACACTGGGAGTCACCGTGTACAGTTCCGGCCTCTGCATCACACTGGGAGTCACCGTGTACAGTTCCGGCCTCTGCATCACACTGGGAGTCACCGTGTACAGTTCCGGTCTCTGCATCACACTGGGAGTCACCGTGTACAGTTCCTGTCTCTGTATCAAAGTGGGAGTCACCGTGTACAGTCCCGGCCTCTGCATCACACTGGGAGTCACTGTGTACAGTTCCTGTCTCTGTATCACACTGGGAGTCACTGTGTACAGTTCCGGCCTCTGCATCACACTGGGAGTCACTGTGTACAGTTCCGGTCTCTGTATCACACTGGGAGTCACTGTGTACAGTTCCTGTCTCTGTATCACACTGGGAGTCACTGTGTACAGTTCCGGTCTCTGTATCACACTGGGAGTCACTGTGTACAGTTCCGGCCTCTGTATCACACTGGGAGTCACTGTGTACAGTTCCTGTCTCTGTATCACACTGGGAGTCACTGTGTACAGTTCCTGTCTCTGTATCACACTGGGAGTAACCGTGTACAGTTCCTGTCTCTGTATCACTCTGGGAGTAACCGTGTACAGTTCCTGTCTCTGTATCACACTGGGAGTAACCGTGTACAGTTCCGGCCTCTGTATCACACTGGGAGTCACCGTGTACAGTCACTGTGTACAGTTCCTGTCTCTGTATCACACTGGGAGTCACTGTGTACAGTTCCTGTCTCTGTATCACAATGGGAGTCACTGTGTACAGTTCCTGTCTCTGTATCACACTGGGAGTCACCGTGTTCAGTTCCTGTCTCTGTATCAAAGTGGGAGTCACTGTGTACAGTCCCGGCCTCTGCATCACACTGGGAGTCACTGTGTACAGTTCCTGTCTCTGTATCACACTGGGAGTCACTGTGTACAGTTCCGGCCTCTGCATCACACTGCGAGTCACTGTGTACAGTTCCTGTCTCTGTATCACACTGGGAGTCACTGTGTACAGTTCCGGTCTCTGTATCACACTGGGAGTCACTGTGTACAGTTCCGGCCTCTGTATCACACTGGGAGTCACTGTGTACAGTTCCTGTCTCTGTATCACAGTGGGAGTCACTGTGTACAGTTCCTGTCTCTGTATCACACTGGGAGTAACCGTGTACAGTTCCTGTCTCTGTATCACTCTGGGAGTAACCGTGTACAGTTCCTGTCTCTGTATCACACTGGGAGTAACCGTGTACAGTTCCGGCCTCTGTATCACACTGGGAGTCACCGTGTACAGTCACTGTGTACAGTTCCTGTCTCTGTATCACACTGGGAGTCACTGTGTACAGTTCCTGTCTCTGTATCACAATGGGAGTCACTGTGTACAGTTCCTGTCTCTGTATCACACTGGGAGTCACCGTGTTCAGTTCCTGTCTCTGTATCAAAGTGGGAGTCACCGTGTACAGTCCCGGCCTCTGCATCACACTGG
Source organism: Chiloscyllium plagiosum (assembly GCF_037043375.1). Taxonomy (NCBI): domain Eukaryota; kingdom Metazoa; phylum Chordata; class Chondrichthyes; order Orectolobiformes; family Hemiscylliidae; genus Chiloscyllium; species Chiloscyllium plagiosum. The sequence goes on from NW_028270178.1 coordinate 4,890,690, forward strand.
GAGTCACTGTGTACAGTTCCTGTCTCTGTATCACACTGGGAGTCACTGTGTACAGTTCCGGCCTCTGCATCACACTGGGAGTCACTGTGTACAGTTCCTGTCTCTGTATCACACTGGGAGTCACCGTGTACAGTCCCTGTCTCTGTATCACACTGAGAGTCACTGTGTACAGTTCCTGTCTCTGTATCACACTGGGAGTCACCGTGTACAGTTCCAGTCTCTGTATCACACTGGCAGTCACCGTGTACAGTTCCAGTCTCTGTATCACACTGGGAGTCACTGTGTACAGTTCCTGTCTCTGTATCACACTGGGAGTCACTGTGTACAGTTCCTGTCTCTGTATGACACTGGGAGTCACTGTGTACAGCCCCTGTCTCTGTATCACACTGGGAGTCACTGTGTACAGTTCCTGTCTCTGTATCACACTGGGAGTCACTGTGTACAGTTCCTGTCTCTGTATGACACTGGGAGTCACTGTGTACAATTCCGGTCTCTGTATCGCACTGGGAGTAACCGTGTACAGTTCCTGTCTCTGTATGACACTGGGAGTCACTGTGTACAGCCCCTGTCTCTGTATCACACTGGGAGTCACTGTGTACAGTTCCTGTCTCTGTATGACACTGGGAGTCACTGTGTACAATTCCGGTCTCTGTATCGCACTGGGAGTAACCGTGTACAGTTCCAGTCTCTGTATCACACTGGGAGTCACCGTGTACAGTCCCGGTCTCTGTATCACACTGGGAGTCACCGTGTACAGTCCCGGTCTCTGTATCACACTGGGAGTCACCGTGTACAGTCCCGGTCTCTGTATCACACTGGGAGTCACTGTGTACAGTTCCGGTCTCTGTATCATACTGGGAGTCACTGTGTACAGTTCCGGACTCTGTATCACACTGGGAGTCACTGTGTATAGTTCCGGTCTCTGTATCACACTGGGAGTCACCGTGTACAGTTCCGGTCTCTGTATCACACTGGGAGTCACCGTGTACAGTTCCTGTCTCTGTATCACACTGGGAGTCACCGTGTACAGTTCCGGTCTCTGTATCACACTGGGAGTCACCGTGTACAGTTCCGGTCTCTGTATCACACTGGGAGTCACCGTGTACAGTTCCTGTCTCTGTATCACACTGGGAGTCACTGTGTACAGTTCCTGTCTCTGTATCACACTGGGAGTCACCGTGTACCGTCACTGTGTACAGTTCCTGTCTCTGTATCACACTGGGAGTCACTGTGTACAGTTCCTGTTTCTGTATCACACTGGGAGTCACTGTGTACAGTTCCTGTCTCTGTATCACACTGGGAGTCACTGTGTACAGTTCCAGTCTCTGTATCACACTGGGAGTCACTGCGTACAGTTCCGGTCTCTGTATCACACTGGGAGTAACCGTGTACAGTTCCAGTCTATGTATCACACTGGGAGTCACTGTGTACAGTTCCTGTCTCTGTATCACACTGGGAGTAACCGTGTACAGTTCCAGTCTCTGTATCACACTGGGAGTCACTGTGTACAGTTCCAGTCTCTGTATCACACTGGGAGTCACTGTGTACAGTTCCTGTCTCTGTATCACACTGGGAGTCACTGTGTACAGTTCCTGTCTCTGTATCACACTGGGAGTCACTGTGTACAGTTCCTGTCTCTGTATCACACTGAGAGTCACTGTGTACAGTTCCTGTCTCTGTATCACACTGGGAGTCACTGTGTACAGTTCCTGTCTCTGTATCACACTGGGTGTCACCGTGTACAGTTCCTGTCTCTGTATCACACTGGGAGTCACCGTGTACAGTTCCAGTCTCTGTATCACACTGGGAGTCACCGTGTACAGTCCCGGTCTCTGTATCACACTGGGAGTCACCGTGTACAGTTCCGGTCTCTGTATCACACTGGGAGTCACCGTGTACAGTTCCGGTCTCTGTATCACACTGGGAGTCACCGTGTACAGTTCCTGTCTCTGTATCACACTGGGAGTCACCGTGTACAGTTCCTGTCTCTGTATCACACTGGGAGTCACTGTGTATAGTTCCTGTCTCTGTATCACACTGGGAGTCACCGTGTTTAGTTCCTGTCTCTGTATCACACTGGGAGTAACCGTGTTCAGTTCCTGTCTCTGTATCACACTGGGAGTAACCGTGTTCAGTTCCTGTCTCTGTATCACACTGGGAGTCACTGTGTACAGTTCCTGTCTCTGTATCACACTGGGAGTCACTGTGTACAGTTCCTGTCTCTGTATCACACTGGGAGTCACTGTGTACAGTTCCTGTCTCTGTATCACACTGGGAGTCACTGTGTACAGTTCCTGTCTCTGTATCACACTGGGTGTCACCGTGTACAGTTCCTGTCTCTGTATCACACTGGGAGTCCCTGTGTACAGTTCCTGTCTCTGTATCACACTGGGAGTCACTGTGTACAGTTCCTGTCTCTGTATCACACTGGGAGTCACTGTGTACAGTTCCTGTCTCTGTATCACACTGGGAGTCACTGTGTACAGTTCCTGTCTCTGTATCACACTGGGAGTCACTGTGTACAGTTCCTGTCTCTGTATCACACTGGGAGTCACTGTGTACAGTTCCTGTCTCTGTATCACACTGGGTGTCACCGTGTACAGTTCCTGTCTCTGTATCACACTGGGAGTCACCGTGTACAGTTCCAGTCTCTGTATCACACTGGGAGTCACCGTGTACAGTTCCTGTCTCTGTATCACACTGGGAGTCACTGCGTACAGTTCCGGTCTCTGTATCACACTGGGAGTAACCGTGTACAGTTCCAGTCTCTGTATCACACTGGGAGTCACTGTGTATAGTTCCTGTCTCTGTATCACACTGGGAGTCACCGTGTTCAGTTCCTGTCTCTGTATCACACTGGGAGTCACTGTGTACAGTTCCGGTCTCTGTATCACACTGGGAGTCACCGTGTACAGTTCCTGTCTCTGTATCACACTGGGAGTCACCGTGTACATTTCCTGTCTCTGTATCACACTGGGAGTCACCGTGTACAGTTCCGGTCTCTGTATCACACTGGGTGTCACTGTGTACAGTTCCTGTCTCTGTATCACACTGGGAGTCACCGTGTTCAGATCCTGTCTCTGTATCACACTGGGAGTCACCGTGTACAGTTCCTGTCTCTGTATCACACTGGGAGTCACCGTGTACAGTTCCTGTCTCTGTATCACACTGGGAGTCACCGTGTACAGTTCCTGTCTCTGTACCACACTGGGAGTCACCGTGTACAGTTCCGGTCTCTGTATCTCACTGGGAGTCACCGTGTACAGTTCCAGTCTCTGTATCTCACTGGGAGTCACTGTGTACATTTCCTGTCTCTGTATCACACTGGGAGTTACCGTGTACATTTCCTGTCTCTGTATCACACTGGGAGTAACCGTGTACAATTCCTGTCTCTGTATCACACTGGGAGTAACCGTGTACAGTTCCTGTCTCTGTATCACACTGGGAGTAACCGTGTACAGTTCCTGTCTCTGTATCACACTGGGAGTAACCGTGTACAGTTCCGGCCTCTGTATCACACTGGGAGTCACCGTGTACTGTTCCGGCCTCTGTATCACACTGGGAGTCACCGTGTACAGTCACTGTGTACAGTTCCTGTCTCTGTATCACACTGGGAGTCACCGTGTACAGTCACTGTGTACAGTTCCTGTCTCTGTATCACACTGGGAGTCACTGTGTACAGTTCCTGTCTCTGTATCACACTGGGAGTCACTGTGTACAGTTCCTGTCTCTGTATCACACTGGGAGTCACCGTGTTCAGTTCCTGTCTCTGTATCACACTGGGAGTCACCGTGTACAGTTCCTGTCTCTGTATCACACTGGGAGTCACCGTGTTCAGTTCCTGTCTCTGTATCACACTGGGTGTCACCGTGTACAGTTTCTGTCTCTGTATCACACTGGGAGTCACCGTGTACAGTTTCTGTCTCTGTATCACACTGGGAGTCACCGTGTACAGTTTCTGTCTCTGTATCACACTGGGAGTCACCGTGTACAGTTTCTGTCTCTGTATCACACTGGGAGTCACCGTGTACAGTTTCTGTCTCTGTATCACACTGGGAGTCACCGTGTACAGTCCCGGTCTCTGTATCACACTGGGAGTCACCGTGTACAGTCCCTGTCTCTGTATCACACTGGGAGTCACCGTGTACAGTTCCTGTCTCTGTATCACACTGGGAGTCACCGTGTACAGTTCCGGACTCTGTATCACACTGGGAGTCACCGTGTACAGTTCCTGTCTCTGTATCACACTGGGAGTCACTGTGTACAGTCCCTGTCTCTGTATCACACTGGGAGTCACTGTGTACAGTCCCGGTCTCTGTATCACACTGGGAGTCACTGTGTACAGTCCCGGTCTCTGTATCACACTGGGAGTCACCGTGTACAGTCCCTGTCTCTGTATCACACTGGGAGTCACCGTGTACAGTTCCTGTCTCTGTATCACACTGGGAGTCACCGTGTACAGTTCCGGACTCTGTATCACACTGGGAGTCACCGTGTACAGTTCCTGTCTCTGTATCACACTGGGAGTCACCGTGTACAGTTCCTGTCTCTGTATCACACTGGGAGTCACCGTGTACAGTTCCTGTCTCTGTATCACACTGGGAGTCACCGTGTACAGTTCCTGTCTCTGTATCACACTGGGAGTCACCGTGTACAGTTCCTGTCTCTGTATCACACTGGGAGTCACCGTGTTCAGTTCCGGTCTCTGTATCTCACTGAGAGTCACTGTGTACAGTTCCAGTCTCTGTATCTCACTGGGAGTCACTGTGTACAGTTCCAGTCTCTGTATCACACTGGGAGTCACTGTGTACAGTTCCTGTCTCTGTATCACACTGGGAGTCACTGTGTACAGTTCCTGTCTCTGTATCACACTGGGAGTCACTGTGTACAGTTCCTGTCTCTGTATCACACTGGGAGTCACCGTGTACAGTTCCTGTCTCTGTATCACACTGGGAGTCACCGTGTACAGTTCCTGTCTCTGTATCACACTGGGAGTCACCGTGTACAGTTCCTGTCTCTGTATCACACTGGGAGTCACCGTGTACAGTTCCGGTCTCTGTATCACACTGGGAGTCACCGTGTCCAGTTCCAGTCTCTGTATCACACTGGGAGTCACCGTGTCCAGTTCCTGTCTCTGTATCACACTGGGAGTCACCGTGTACAGTTCCGGTCTCTGTATCACACTGGGAGTCACCGTGTCCAGTTCCTGTCTCTGTATCACACTGGGAGTCACCGTGTCCAGTTCCTGTCTCTGTATCACACTGGGAGTCACCGTGTACAGTCCCGGTCTCTGTATCACACTGGGAGTCACCGTGTACAGTCCCTGTCTCTGTATCACACTGTGAGTCACCGTGTACAGTTCCTGTCTCTGTATCACACTGGGAGTCACCGTGTACAGTTCCGGACTCTGTATCACACTGGGAGTCACCGTGTACAGTTCCTGTCTCTGTATCACACTGGGAGTCACCGTGTACAGTTCCTGTCTCTGTATCACACTGGGAGTCACTGTGTACAGTTCCGGACTCTGTATCACACTGAGAGTCACCGTGTACAGTTCCTGTCTCTGCATCACACTGGGAGTCACCGTGTACAGTTCCGGCCTCTGTATCACACTGGGAGTCACCGTGTACAGTTCCGGCCTCTGTATCACACTGGGAGTCACCGTGTACAGTTCCGGTCTCTGTATCACACTGGGAGTCACCGTGTACAGTTCCTGTCTCTGTATCAAAGTGGGAGTCACCGTGTACAGTCCCGGCCTCTGCATCACACTGGGAGTCACTGTGTACAGTTCCTGTCTCTGTATCACACTGGGAGTCACTGTGTACAGTTCCGGCCTCTGCATCACACTGGGAGTCACTGTGTACATTTCCGGTCTCTGTATCACACTGGGAGTCCCTGTGTACAGTTCCTGTCTCTGTATCACACTGGGAGTCACTGTGTACAGTTCCGGTCTCTGTATCACACTGGGAGTCACTGTGTACAGTTCCGGCCTCTGTATCACACTGGGAGTCACTGTGTACAGTTCCTGTCTCTGTATCACACTGGGAGTCACTGTGTACAGTTCCTGTCTCTGTATCACACTGGGAGTAACCGTGTACAGTTCCTGTCTCTGTATCACTCTGGGAGTAACCGTGTACAGTTCCTGTCTCTGTATCACACTGGGAGTAACCGTGTACAGTTCCGGCCTCTGTATCACACTGGGAGTCACCGTGTACAGTCACTGTGTACAGTTCCTGTCTCTGTATCACACTGGGAGTCACTGTGTACAGTTCCTGTCTCTGTATCACAATGGGAGTCACTGTGTACAGTTCCTGTCTCTGTATCACACTGGGAGTCACCGTGTTCAGTTCCTGTCTCTGTATCAAAGTGGGAGTCACTGTGTACAGTCCCGGCCTCTGCATCACACTGGGAGTCACTGTGTACAGTTCCTGTCTCTGTATCACACTGGGAGTCACTGTGTACAGTTCCGGCCTCTGCATCACACTGGGAGTCACTGTGTACAGTTCCTGTCTCTGTATCACACTGGGAGTCACCGTGTACAGTCCCTGTCTCTGTATCACACTGAGAGTCACTGTGTACAGTTCCTGTCTCTGTATCACACTGGGAGTCACCGTGTACAGTTCCAGTCTCTGTATCACACTGGCAGTCACCGTGTACAGTTCCAGTCTCTGTATCACACTGGGAGTCACTGTGTACAGTTCCTGTCTCTGTATCACACTGGGAGTCACCGTGTACAGTTCCTGTCTCTGTATGACACTGGGAGTCACTGTGTACAGCCCCTGTCTCTGTATCACACTGGGAGTCACTGTGTACAGTTCCTGTCTCTGTATCACACTGGGAGTCACTGTGTACAGTTCCTGTCTCTGTATGACACTGGGAGTCACTGTGTACAATTCCGGTCTCTGTATCGCACTGGGAGTAACCGTGTACAGTTCCAGTCTCTGTATCACACTGGGAGTCACTGTGTACAGTTCCTGTCTCTGTATCACACTGGGAGTCACTGTGTACAGTTCCTGTCTCTGTATCACACTGGGAGTAACCGTGTACAGTTCCAGTCTCTGTATCACACTGGGAGTTACTGTGTACAGTTCCAGTCTATGTATCACACTGGGAGTCACCGTGTACAGTTCCGGTCTCTGTATCACACTGGGAGTAACCGTGTACAGTTCCAGTCTATGTATCACACTGGGAGTCACTGTGTACAGTTCCAGTCTATGTATCACACTGGGAGTCACTGTGTACAGTTCCGGTCTCTGTATCACACTGGGAGTAACCGTGTACAGTTCCAGTCTCTGTATCACACTGGGAGTCACTGTGTACAGTTCCTGTCTCTGTATCACACTGGGAGTCACCGTGTACAGTTCCAGTCTCTGTATCACACTGGGAGTCACTGTGTACAGTTCCTGTCTCTGTATCACACTGGGAGTCACCGTGTTCAGTTCCTGTCTCTGTATCACACTGGGTGGCACCGTGTAAGTTTCTGTCTCTGTATCACACTGGGAGTCACCGTGTACAGTCCCTGTCTCTGTATCACACTGGGAGTCACCGTGTACAGTTCCTGTCTCTGTATCACACTGGGAGTCACCGTGTACAGTTCCTGTCTCTGTATCACACTGGGAGTCACTGTGTACAGTTCCTGTCACTATATCACACTGGGAGTCACTGTGTACAGTTCCGGTCTCTGTATCTCACTGGGAGTCACTGTGTACAGTTCCAGTCTCTGTATCACACTGGGAGTCACTGTGTCCAGTTCCTGTCTCTGTATCACACTGGGAGTCACCGTGTACAGTTCCTGTCTCTGTATCACACTGTGAGTCACCGTGTACAGTTCCTGTCTCTGTATCACACTGGGAGTCACCGTGTACAGTTCCGGACTCTGTATCACACTGGGAGTCACTGTGTACAGTTCCTGTCTCTGTATCACACTGGGAGTTACCGTGTACAGTTCCTGTCTCTGTATCACACTGGAAGTTACCGTGTACAGTTCCTGTCTCTGTATCACACTGGGAGTCACTGTGTACAGTTCCGGTCTCTGTATCTCACTGGGAGACACTGTGTACAGTTCCAGTCTCTGTATCACACTGGGAGTCACTGTGTACAGTTCCTGTCTCTGTATCACACTGGGAGTAACCGTGTACAGTTCCTGTCTCTGTATCACACTGGGAGTAACCGTGTACAGTTCCTGTCTCTGTATCACACTGGGAGTCACTGTGTACAGTTCCTGTCTCTGTATCAGACTGGGAGTCACCGTGTACAGTTCCTGTCTCTGTATCACACTGGGAGTCACCGTGTACAATTCCTGTCTCTGTATCACACTGGGAGTCACTGTGTACAGTCCCGGTCTCTGTATCACACTGTGAGTCACCGTGTACAGTTCCTGACTCTGTATCACACTGGGAGTCACCGTGTACAGTTCCGGACTCTGTATCACACTGGGAGTCACTGTGTACAGTTCCTGTCTCTGTATCACACTGGGAGTCACTGTGTACAGTCCCGGTCTCTGTATCACACTGGGAGTCACCGTGTACAGTTCCTGTCTCTGTATCACACTGTGAGTCACCGTGTACAGTTCCTGACTCTGTATCACACTGGGAGTCACCGTGTACAGTTCCGGTCCCTGTATCACACTGGGAGTCACCGTGTCCAGTTCCTGTCTCTGTATCACACTGGGAGTCACTGTGTACAGTCCCGGTCTCTGTATCACACTGGGAGTCACCGTGTACAGTTCCTGTCTCTGTATCACACTGGGAGTAACCGTGTACAGTTCCTGTCTCTGTATCACACTGGGAGTAACCGTGTACAGTTCCTGTCTCTGTATCACACTGGGAGTCACTGTGTACAGTTCCTGTCTCTGTATCACACTGGGAGTCACTGTGTACAGTCCCGGTCTCTGTATCACACTGGGAGTCACCGTGTACAGTTCCTGTCTCTGTATCACACTGTGAGTCACCGTGTACAGTTCCTGTCTCTGTATCACACTGGGAGTCACCGTGTACAGTTCCGGACTCTGTATCACACTGGGAGTCACTGTGTACAGTTCCTGTCTCTGTATCACACTGGGAGTTACCGTGTACAGTTCCTGTCTCTGTATCACACTGGAAGTTACCGTGTACAGTTCCTGTCTCTGTATCACACTGGGAGTCACTGTGTACAGTTCCGGTCTCTGTATCTCACTGGGAGACACTGTGTACAGTTCCAGTCTCTGTATCACACTGGGAGTCACTGTGTACAGTTCCTGTCTCTGTATCACACTGGGAGTAACCGTGTACAGTTCCTGTCTCTGTATCACACTGGGAGTAACCGTGTACAGTTCCTGTCTCTGTATCACACTGGGAGTCACTGTGTACAGTTCCTGTCTCTGTATCAGACTGGGAGTCACCGTGTACAGTTCCTGTCTCTGTATCACACTGGGAGTCACCGTGTACAATTCCTGTCTCTGTATCACACTGGGAGTCACTGTGTACAGTCCCGGTCTCTGTATCACACTGTGAGTCACCGTGTACAGTTCCTGACTCTGTATCACACTGGGAGTCACCGTGTACAGTTCCGGACTCTGTATCACACTGGGAGTCACTGTGTACAGTTCCTGTCTCTGTATCACACTGGGAGTCACTGTGTACAGTCCCGGTCTCTGTATCACACTGGGAGTCACCGTGTACAGTTCCTGTCTCTGTATCACACTGTGAGTCACCGTGTACAGTTCCTGACTCTGTATCACACTGGGAGTCACCGTGTACAGTTCCGGTCCCTGTATCACACTGGGAGTCACCGTGTCCAGTTCCTGTCTCTGTATCACACTGGGAGTCACTGTGTACAGTCCCGGTCTCTGTATCACACTGGGAGTCACCGTGTACAGTTCCGGTCTCTGTATCACACTGGGAGTCACCGTGTACAGTCCCTGTCTCTGTATCACACTGGGAGTCACTGTGTACAGTTCCGGACTCTGTATCACACTGGGAGACACCGTGTACAGTTCCTGTCTCTGCATCACACTGGGAGTCACTGTGTACAGTTCCTGTCTCTGTATCACACTGGGAGTCACTGTGTACAGTTCCTGTCTCTGTATCACACTGGGAGTCACTGTGTACAGTTCCAGTCTCTGTATCACACTGGGAGTCACCGTGTACAGTTCCGGTCTCTGTATCACACTGGGAGTCACCGTGTACAGTCCCTGTCTCTGTATCACACTGGGAGTCACTGTGTACAGTTCCGGACTCTGTATCACACTGGGAGACACCGTGTACAGTTCCTGTCTCTGCATCACACTGGGAGTCACTGTGTACAGTTCCTGTCTCTGTATCACACTGGGAGTCACTGTGTACAGTTCCTGTCTCTGTATCACACTGGGAGTCACCGTGTTCAGTTCCTGTCTCTGTATCACACTGGGTGGCACCGTGTAAGTTTCTGTCTCTGTATCACACTGGGAGTCACCGTGTACAGTCCCTGTCTCTGTATCACACTGGGAGTCACCGTGTACAGTTCCTGTCTCTGTATCACACTGGGAGTCACCGTGTACAGTTCCTGTCTCTGTATCACACTGGGAGTCACTGTGTACGGTTCCTGTCACTATATCACACTGGGAGTCACTGTGTACAGTTCCGGTCTCTGTATCTCACTGGGAGTCACTGTGTACAGTTCCAGTCTCTGTATCACACTGGGAGTCACTGTGTCCAGTTCCTGTCTCTGTATCACACTGGGAGTCACCGTGTACAGTTCCTGTCTCTGTATCACACTGTGAGTCACCGTGTACAGTTCCTGTCTCTGTATCACACTGGGAGTCACCGTGTACAGTTCCGGACTCTGTATCACACTGGGAGTCACTGTGTACAGTTCCTGTCTCTGTATCACACTGGGAGTTACCGTGTACAGTTCCTGTCTCTGTATCACACTGGAAGTTACCGTGTACAGTTCCTGTCTCTGTATCACACTGGGAGTCACTGTGTACAGTTCCGGTCTCTGTATCTCACTGGGAGACACTGTGTACAGTTCCAGTCTCTGTATCACACTGGGAGTCACTGTGTACAGTTCCTGTCTCTGTATCACACTGGGAGTAACCGTGTACAGTTCCTGTCTCTGTATCACACTGGGAGTAACCGTGTACAGTTCCTGTCTCTGTATCACACTGGGAGTCACTGTGTACAGTTCCTGTCTCTGTATCAGACTGGGAGTCACCGTGTACAGTTCCTGTCTCTGTATCACACTGGGAGTCACCGTGTACAATTCCTGTCTCTGTATCACACTGGGAGTCACTGTGTACAGTCCCGGTCTCTGTATCACACTGTGAGTCACCGTGTACAGTTCCTGACTCTGTATCACACTGGGAGTCACCGTGTACAGTTCCGGACTCTGTATCACACTGGGAGTCACTGTGTACAGTTCCTGTCTCTGTATCACACTGGGAGTCACTGTGTACAGTCCCGGTCTCTGTATCACACTGGGAGTCACCGTGTACAGTTCCTGTCTCTGTATCACACTGTGAGTCACCGTGTACAGTTCCTGACTCTGTATCACACTGGGAGTCACCGTGTACAGTTCCGGTCCCTGTATCACACTGGGAGTCACCGTGTCCAGTTCCTGTCTCTGTATCACACTGGGAGTCACTGTGTACAGTCCCGGTCTCTGTATCACACTGGGAGTCACCGTGTACAGTTCCTGTCTCTGTATCACACTGTGAGTCACCGTGTACAGTTCCTGACTCTGTATCACACTGGGAGTCACCGTGTACAGTTCCGGACTCTGTATCACACTGGGAGTCACTGTGTACAGTTCCTGTCTCTGTATCACACTGGGAGTTACCGTGTACAGTTCCTGTCTCTGTATCACACTGGGAGTCACCGTGTACAGTTCCGGTCTCTGTATCACACTGGGAGTCACCGTGTACAGTCCCTGTCTCTGTATCACACTGGGAGTCACTGTGTACAGTTCCGGACTCTGTATCACACTGGGAGACACCGTGTACAGTTCCTGTCTCTGCATCACACTGGGAGTCACTGTGTACAGTTCCTGTCTCTGTATCACACTGGGAGTCACTGTGTACAGTTCCTGTCTCTGTATCACACTGGGAGTCACTGTGTACAGTTCCAGTCTCTGTATCACACTGGGAGTCACCGTGTACAGTTCCGGTCTCTGTATCACACTGGGAGTCACCGTGTACAGTTCCTGTATCTGTATCAAAGTGGGAGTCACTGTGTACAGTCCCGGCCTCTGCATCACACTGGGAGTCACTGTGTACAGTTCCGGTCTCTGTATCACACTGGGAGTCACTGTGTACAGTTCCTGTCTCTGTATCACACTGGGAGTCACTGTGTACAGTTCCGGTCTCTGTATCACACTGGGAGTCACTGTGTACAGTCCCGGCCTCTGCATCACACTGGGAGTCACTGTGTACAGTTCCTGTCTCTGTATCACACTGGGAGTCACTGTGTACACTTCCGGTCTCTGTATCACACTGGGAGTCACTGTGTACAGTTCCTGTCTCTGTATCACACTGGGAGTCACTGTGTACAGTTCCGGTCTCTGCATCACACTGGGAGTCACCGTGTACAGTTCCGGTCTCTGTATCACACTGGGAGTCACTGTGTACAGTTCCTGTCTCTGTATCAAAGTGGGAGTCACTGTGTACAGTCCCGGCCTCTGCATCACACTGGGAGTCACTGTGTACAGTTCCTGTCTCTGTATCACACTGGGAGTCACTGTGTACAGTTCCGGTCTCTGTATCACACTGGGAGTCACTGTGTACAGTTCCTGTCTCTGTATCACACTGGGAGTCACTGTGTACAGTTCCGGTCTCTGTATCACACTGGGAGTCACTGTGTACAGTTCCGGCCTCCGTATCACACTGGGAGTCACTGTGTACAGTTCCTGTCTCTGTATCACACTGGGAGTCACTGTGTACAGTTCCTGTCTCTGTATCACACTGGGAGTCACTGTGTACAGTTCCTGTCCCTGTATCACACTGGGAGTCACCGTGTACAGTTCCTGTCTCTGTATCACACTGTGAGTCACTGTGTACAGTTCTGGTCTCTGTATCACACTGGGAGTCACCGTGTACAGTTCCGGCCTCTGTATCACACTGGGAGTCACCGTGTACAGTCCCTGTCTCTGTATCACACTGGGAGTCACTGTGTACAGTTCCGGACTCTGTATCACACTGGGACTCACCGTGTACAGTTCCGGTCTCTGTATCACACTGGGAGTCACCGTGTACAGTTCCTGTCTCTGCATCACACTGGGAGTCACTGTGTACAGTTCTGGCCTCTGTATCACACTGGGAGTCACTGTGTACAGTTCCGGTCTCTGTATCACACTGGGAGTCACTGTGTACAGTTCCGGTCTCTGTATCACACTGGGAGTCACTGTGTACAGTTCCGGTCTCTGTATCACACTGGGAGTCACCGTGTACAGTTCCTGTCTCTGCATCACACTGGGAGTCACTGTGTACAGTTCTGGCCTCTGTATCACACTGGGAGTCACTGTGTACAGTTCCTGTCTCTGTATCACACTGGGAGTCACTGTGTACAGTTCCAGTCTCTGTATCACACTGGGAGTCACCGTGTACAGTTCCGGTCTCTGTATCACACTGGGAGTCACCGTGTACAGTTCCTGTCTCTGTATCAAAGTGGGAGTCACTGTGTACAGTCCCGGCCTCTGCATCACACTGGGAGTCACTGTGTACAGTTCCGGTCTCTGCATCACACTGGGAGTCACTGTGTACAGTTCCGGCCTCTGTATCACACTGGGAGTCACTGTGTACAGTTCCTGTCTCTGTATCACACTGGGAGTCACTGTGTACAGTTCCGGTCTCTGTATCACACTGGGAGTCACTGTGTACAGTCCCGGCCTCTGCATCACACTGGGAGTCACTGTGTACAGTTCCTGTCTCTGTATCACACTGGGAGTCACTGTGTACACTTCCGGTCTCTGTATCACACTGGGAGTCACTGTGTACAGTTCCTGTCTCTGTATCACACTGGGAGTCACTGTGTACAGTTCCGGTCTCTGTATCACACTGGGAGTCACTGTGTACAGTTCCGGCCTCCGTATCACACTGGGAGTCACTGTGTACAGTTCCTGTCTCTGTATCACACTGGGAGTCACTGTGTACAGTTCCTGTCTCTGTATCACACTGGGAGTCACAGTGTACAGTTCCTGTCTCCGTATCACACTGGGAGTCACCGTGTACAGTTCCTGTCTCTGTATCACACTGGGAGTCACTGTGTACAGTTCTGGTCTCTGTATCACACTGGGAGTCACCGTGTACAGTTCCGGCCTCTGTATCACACTGGGAGTCACCGTGTACAGTTCCTGTCTCAGTATCACACTGGGAGTCAGTGTGTACAGTCCCGGCCTCTGCATCACACTGGGAGTCACTGTGTACAGTTCCGGCCTCTGTATCACACTGGGAGTCACTGTGTACAGTTCCTGTCTCTGTATCACACTGGGAGTCACCGTGTACAGTTCCTGTCTCTGTATCACACTGGGAGTCACCGTGTACAGTTCCGGTCTCTGTATCACACTGGGAGTCACTGTGTACAGTTCCTGTCTCTGTATCACACTGGGAGTCACCGTGTACAGTTCCTGTCTCTGTATCACACTGGGAGTCACCGTGCACAGTTCCTGTCTCTGTATCACACTGGGAGTCACTGTGTACAGTTCCTGTCTCTGTATCACACTGGGAGTCACCGTGTACCGTCACTGTGTACAGTTCCTGTCTCTGTATCACACTGGGAGTCACTGTGTACAGTTCCTGTCTCTGTATCACACTGGGAGTAACCGTGTACAGTTCCAGTCTCTGTATCACACTGGGAGTCACTGCGTACAGTTCCAGTCTCTGTATCACACTGGGAGTAACCGTGTACTGTTCCAGTCTATGTATCACACTGGGAGTTACTGTGTACAGTTCCTGTCTCTGTATCACACTGGGAGTAACCGTGCACAGTTCCTGTCTCTGTATCACACTGGGAGTCACTGTGTACAGTTCCTGTCTCTGTATCACACTGGGAGTCAACGTGTTCAGTTCCTGTCTCTGTATCACACTGGGTGTCACTGTGTACAGTTCCTGTCTCTGTATCACACTGGGAGTCACCGTGTACAGTCCCTGTCTCTGTATCACACTGGGAGTCACTGTGTACAGTTCCTGTCTCTGTATCACACTGGGAGTCACCGTGTACAGTTCCTGTCTCTGTATCACACTGGGAGTAACCGTGTACAGTTCCTGTATCTGTATCACACTGGGAGTAACCGTGTACAGTTCCAGTCTCTGTATCACACTGGGAATCACTGTGTACAGTTCCTGTCTCTGTATCACACTGGGAGTCACCGTGTACAGTTCCTGTCTCTGTATCACACTGGGAGTCACCGTGTACAGTTCCTGTCTCTGTATCACACTGGGAGTCACCGTGTACAGTTCCTGTCTCTGTATCACACTGGGAGTCACCGTGTACAGTTCCTGTCTCTGTATCACACTGGGAGTCACCGTGTACAGTTCCGGTCTCTGTATCACACTGGGAGTCACTGTGTACAGTTCCTGTCTGTGTATCACACTGGGAGTCACCGTGTACAGTTCCAGTCTCTGTATCACACTGGGAGTCACTGCGTACAGTTCCGGTCTCTGTATCACACTGGGAGTCACTGTGTACAGTTCCTGTCTCTGTATCACACTGGGAGTCACTGTGTACAGTTCCTGTCTCTGTATCACACTGGGAGTAACCGTGTACAGTTCCAGTCTCTGTATCACACTGGGAGTCACTGTGTACAGTTCCTGTCTCTGTATCACACTGGGAGTAACCGTGTACAGTTCCAGTCTCTGTATCACACTGGGAGTCACTGTGTATAGTTCCTGTCTCTGTATCACACTGGGAGTCACTGTGTACAGTTCCGGTCTCTGTATCACACTGGGAGTCACTGTGTACAGTCCCTGTCTCTGTATCACACTGGGAGTCACCGTGTACAGTTCCTGTCTCTGTATCACACTGGGAGTCACTGTGTACAGTTCCTGTCTCTGTATCACACTGGGAGTCACTGTGTACAGTTCCGGTCTCTGTATCACACTGGGTGTCACTGTGTACAGTCCCTGTCTCTGTATCACACTGGGAGTCACCGTGTACAGTCCCTGTCTCTGTATCACACTGGGAGTCACTGTGTACAGTTCCTGTCTCTGTATCACACTGGGAGTCACCGTGTACAGTTCCTGTCTCTGTATCACACTGGGAGTCACTGTGTACAGTTCCTGTCTCTGTATCACACTGGGAGTCACTGTGTACAGTTCCGGTCTCTGTATCTCACTGGGAGTCACTGTGTACAGTTCCAGTCTCTGTATCTCACTGGGAGTCACTGTGTACAGTTCCTGTCTCTGTATCACACTGGGAGTAACCGTGTACAGTTCCTGTCTCTGTATCACACTGGGAGTAACCGTGTACAGTTCCTGTCTCTGTATCACACTGGGAGTAGCCGTGTACAGTTCCTGTCTCTGTATCACACTGGGAGTAACCGTGTACAGTTCCGGCCTCTGTATCACACTGGGAGTCACCGTGTACAGTCACTGTGTACAGTTCCTGTCTCTGTATCACACTGGGAGTCACTGTGTACAGTTCCTGTCTCTGTATCACACTGGGAGTCACTGTGTACAGTTCCAGTCTCTGTATCACACTGGGAGTCACTGTGTACAGTTCCTGTCTCTGTATCACACTGGGAGTCACCGTGTACAGTCACTGTGTACAGTTCCTGTCTCTGTATCACACTGGGAGTCACTGTGTACAGTTCCTGTCTCTGTATCGCACTGGGAGTCACTGTGTACAGTTCCGGTCTCTGTATCACACTGGGAGTCACCGTGTACAGTTCCGGTCTCTGTATCACACTGGGAGTCACCGTGTACAGTTCCTGTCTCTGTATCACACTGGGAGTCACCGTGTACAGTTCCTGTCTCTGTATCACACTGGGAGTCACTGTGTACAGTTCCTGTCTCTGTATCACACTGGGAGTCACCGTGTACAGTCACTGTGTACAGTTCCTGTCTCTGTATCACACTGGGAGTCACTGTGTACAGTTCCTGTCTCTGTATCACACTGGGAGTCACCGTGTACAGTTCCTGTCTCTGTATCACACTGGGAGTCACTGTGTACAGTTCCTGTCTCTGTATCACACTGCGAGTCACCGTGTACAGTTCCTGTCTCTGTATCACAGTGGGAGTCACCGTGTACATTTCCGGTCTCTGTATCACACTGGGAGTCATCGTGTACAGTTCCTGTCTCTGTATCACACTGGGAGTCACCGTGTACAGTTCCTGTCTCTGTATCACACTGGGAGTCACCGTGTACAGTTCCCTTCTCTGTATCACTTTGGGCGTCACCGTGTACAGTTCCTGTCTCTGTATCACAGTGGGAGTCACCGTGTACATTTCCGGTCTCTGTATCACACTGGGAGTCACTGTGTACAGTTCTGGTCTCTGTATCACACTGGGAGTCACCGTGTACAGTTCCGGCCTCTGTATCACACTGGGAGTCACCGTGCACAATTCCTGTCTCTGTATCACACTGTGAGTCACCGTGTACAGTTCCTGTCTCTGTATCACACTGGGAGTCACTGTGTACAGTCCCGGCCTCTGCATCACACTGGGAGTCACTGTGTACAGTTCCGGCCTTTGTATCACACTGGGAGTCACTGTGTACAGTTCCTGTCTCTGTATCACACTGGGAGTCACCGTGTACAGTTCCTGTCTCTGTATCACACTGGGAGTCACCGTGTACAGTTCCGGTCTCTGTATCACACTGGGAGTCACCGTGTACAGTTCCTGTCTCTGTATCACACTGGGAGTCACCGTGTACAGTTCCTGTCTCTGTATCTCACTGGGAGTAACCGTGTACAGTTCCTGTCTCTGTATCACACTGGGAGTCACCGTGTACAGTTCTTGTCTCTGTATCACACTGGGAGTCACTGTGTACATTTCCGGTCCCTGTATCACACTGGGAGTCACTGTGTACAGTTCTGGTCTCTGTATCACACTGGGAGTCACTGTGTACATTTCCGGTCTCTGTATCACACTGGGAGTCACTGTGTGCAGTTCTGGTCTCTGTATCACACTGGGAGTCACCGTGTACCGTTCCGGTCTCTGTATCACACTGGGAGTCACCGTGTACAGTTCCGGTCCCTGTATCACACTGGGAGTCACCGTGTACAGTTTCTGTTTCTGTATCACACTGGGAGTCACCGTGTACAGTTCCTGTCTCTGTATCACACTGGGAGTCACCGTGTACAGTTCCTGTCTCTGTATCACACTGGGAGTCACTGTGTACAGTTCCTGTATCTGTATCACACTGGGAGTCACCGTGTACAGTTCCTGTCTCTGTATCACACTGGGAGTCACTGTGTACAGTTCCTGTATCTGTATCACACTGGGAGTCACTGTGTACAGTTCCGGTCTCTGTATCACACTGGGAGTCACCGTGTACAGTTCCAGTCTCTGTATCACACTGGGAGTCACTGTGTACAGTTCCGGCCTCTGTATCACACTGGGAGTCACCGTGCACAGTTCCTGTCTCTGTATCACACTGGGAGTCACCGTGTACAGTTCCTGTCTCTGTATCACACTGGGAGTCACTGTGTACATATCCTGTCTCTGTATCACACTGGGAGTCACCGTGTACAGTTCCTGTCTCTGTATCACACTGGGAGTCACCGTGTACACTTCCTGTCTCTGTATCACACTGGGAGTCACTGTGTACAGTTCCTGTCTCTGTATCACACTGGGAGTCACTGTGTACAGTTCCTGTCTCTGTATCACACTGGGAGTCACCGTGTACAGTTCCTGTCTCTGTATCGCACTGGGATTAGCCGTGTACAGTTCCTGTCTCTGTATCACACTGGGAGTCACTGTGTACAGTTCCTGTCTCTGTATCACACTGGGAGTCACTGTGTACAGTTCCTGTCTCTGTATCACACTGGGAGTCACTGTGTACAGTTCCTGTCTCTGTATCACACTGGGAGTCACTGTGTACAGTCCCTGTCTCTGTATCACACTGGGAGTCACTGCGTACTGTCCTGTCTCTGTATCACACTGGGAGTCACTGTGTACAGTTCCTGTCTCTGTATCACACTGGGAGTCACTGTGTACAGTCCCTGTCTCTGTATCACACTGGGAGTCACTGCGTACTGTCCTGTCTCTGTATCACACTGGGAGTCACTGTGTACAGTTCCGGTCTCTGTATCACACTGGGAGTCACCGTGTACAGTTCCGGTCTCTGTATCACACTGGGAGTCACTGTGTACAGTTCCAGTCTCTGTATCACACTGGGAGTCACTGAGTACATTTCCTGTCACTGTATCACACTGGGAGTCACTGTGTACAGTTCCTGTCTCTGTATCACACTGGGAGTCACTGAGTACATTTCCTGTCACTGTATCACACTGGGAGTCACTGTGTACAGTTCCTGTCTCTGTATCACACTGGGACTCACTGTGTACAGTTCCTGTCTCTGTATCACACTGGGAGTCACTGTGTACATTTCCTGTCACTGTATCACAGTGGGAGTCACTGCATAGAGTTCCTGTCTCTGTATCACACTGTGAGTCACCGTGCACAGTTCCTGTCTCTGTATCACACTGGGACTCACTGTGTACAGTTCCTGTCTCTGTATCACACTGGGACTCACTGTGTACTGTTCCAGTCTCTGTATCACACTGGGAGTCACTGTGTACAGTTCCAGTCTCTGTATCGCACTGGGAGTGACCGTGTACACTTCCTGTCTCTGTATCACACTGGGAGTCACTGTGTACAGTTCCATTCTCTGTATCACACTGGGAGTCACTGCGTACAGTTCCAGTCTCTGTATCACACTGGGAGTAACCGTGTACAGTTCCAGTCTATGTATCACACTGGGAGTCACTGTGTACAGTTCCTGTCTCTGTATCACACTGGGAGTAACCGTGTACAGTTCCTGTCTCTGTATCACACTGGGAGTCACTGTGTACAGTTCCTGTCTCTGTATCACACTGGGAGTCACCGTGTTCAGTTCCTGTCTCTGTATCACACTGGGTGTCACTGTGTACAGTTCCTGTCTCTGTATCACACTGGGAGTCACCGTGTACAGTCCCTGTCTCTGTATCACACTGGGAGTCACTGTGTACAGTTCCTGTCTCTGTATCACACTGGGAGTCACCGTGTACAGTTCCTGTCTCTGTATCACACTGGGAGTCACTGTGTACAGTTCCGGTCTCTGTATCTCACTGGGAGTCACTGTGTACAGTTCCAGTCTCTGTATCACACTGGGAGTCACTGTGTACAGTTCCTGTCTCTGTATCACACTGGGAGTAACCGTGTACAGTTCCTGTCTCTGTATCACACTGGGAGTAACCGTGTACAGTTCCTGTCTCTGTATCACACTGGGAGTCACCGTGTACAGTTCCGGTCTCTGTATCACACTGGGAGTCACTGTGTACAGTTCCTGTCTCTGTATCACACTGGGAGTCACCGTGTACAGTTCCTGTCTCTGTATCACACTGGGAGTCACCGTGTACAGTTCCTGTCTCTGTATCACACTGGGAGTCACCGTGTACAGTTCCGGTCTCTGTATCACACTGGGAGTCACCGTGTACAGTTCCGGTCTCTGTATCACACTGGGAGTCACCGTGTACAGTTCCTGTCTCTGTATCACACTGGGAGTCACCGTGTACAGTTCCTGTCTCTGTATCACACTGGGAGTCACCGTGTACAGTTCCGGTCTCTGTATCACACTGGGAGTCACTGTGTACAGTTCCTGCCTCTGTATCACACTGGGAGTCACCGTGTACAGTTCCAGTCTCTGTATCACACTGGGAGTCACTGCGTACAGTTCCGGTCTCTGTATCACACTGGGAGTCACTGTGTACAGTTCCTGTCTCTGTATCATACTGGGAGTCACTGTGTACAGTTCCTGTCTCTGTATCACACTGGGAGTAACCGTGTACAGTTCCAGTCTATGTATCACACTGGGAGTCACTGTGTACAGTTCCTGTCTCTGTATCACACTGGGAGTAACCGTGTACAGTTCCAGTCTCTGTATCACACTGGGAGTCACTGTGTATAGTTCCTGTCTCTGTATCACACTGGGAGTCACCGTGTTCAGTTCCTGTCTCTGTATCACACTGGGTGTCACTGTGTACAGTCCCTGTCTCTGTATCACACTGGGAGTCACCGTGTACAGTCCCTGTCTCTGTATCACACTGGGAGTCACTGTGTATAGTTCCTGTCTCTGTATCACACTGGGAGTCACCGTGTTCAGTTCCTGTCTCTGTATCACACTGGGTGTCACTGTGTACAGTCCCTGTCTCTGTATCACACTGGGTGTCACTGTGTACAGTCCCTGTCTCTGTATCACACTGGGAGTAACCGTGTACAGTTCCAGTCTCTGTATCACACTGGGAGTCACTGTGTATAGTTCCTGTCTCTGTATCACACTGGGAGTCACCGTGTTCAGTTCCTGTCTCTGTATCACACTGGGAGTCACTGTGTACAGTTCCTGTCTCTGTATCACACTGGGAGTCACCGTGTACAGTTCCTGTCTCTGTATCACACTGGGAGTCACTGTGTACAGTTCCTGTCTCTGTATCACACTGGGAGTCACTGTGTACAGTTCCGGTCTCTGTATCTCACTGGGAGTCACTGTGTACAGTTCCAGTCTCTGTATCTCACTGGGAGTCACTGTGTACAGTTCCTGTCTCTGTATCACACTGGGATTAGCCGTGTACAGTTCCTGTCTCTGTATCACACTGGGAGTAACCGTGTACAGTTCCGGCCTCTGTATCACACTGGGAGTCACCGTGTACAGTCACTGTGTACAGTTCCTGTCTCTGTATCACACTGGGAGTCACTGTGTACAGTTCCTGTCTCTGTATCACACTGGGAGTCACTGTGTACAGTTCCTGTCTCTGTATCACACTGGGAGTCACCGTGTACAGTCACTGTGTACAGTTCCTGTCTCTGTATCACACTGGGAGTCACTGTGTACAGTTCCTGTCTCTGTATCACACTGGGAGTCACTGTGTACAGTTCCGGTATCTGTATCACACTGGGAGTCACCGTGTACAGTTCCGGTCTCTGTATCACACTGGGAGTCACCGTGTACAGTTCCTGTCTCTGTATCACACTGGGAGTCACTGTGTACAGTTCCTGTCTCTGTATCACACTGGGAGTCACCGTGTACAGTCACTGTGTACAGTTCCTGTCTCTGTATCACACTGGGAGTCACTGTGTACAGTTCCTGTCTCTGTATCACACTGGGAGTCACTGTGTACAGTTCCTGTCCCTGTATCACACTGGGAGTCACCGTGTACAGTTCCTGTCTCTGTATCACACTGGGAGTCACTGTGTACAGTTCTGGTCTCTGTATCACACTGGGAGTCACCGTGTACAGTTCCGGCCTCTGTATCACACTGGGAGTCACCGTGCACAATTCCTGTCTCTGTATCACACTGGGAGTCACCGTGTACAGTTCCTGTCTCTGTATCACACTGGGAGTCACTGTGTACAGTCCCGGCCTCTGCATCACACTGGGAGTCACTGTGTACAGTTCCGGCCTTTGTATCACACTGGGAGTCACTGTGTACAGTTCCTGTCTCTGTATCACACTGGGAGTCACCGTGTACAGTTCCTGTCTCTGTATCACACTGGGAGTCACCGTGTACAGTTCCGGTCTCTGTATCACACTGGGAGTCACCGTGTACAGTTCCTGTCTCTGTATCACACTGGGAGTCACCGTGTACAGTTCCTGTCTCTGTATCACACTGGGAGTCACTGTGTACAGTTCCTGTCTCTGTATCACACTGGGAGTCACTGTGTACAGTTCCTGTCTCTGTATCCCACTGGGAGTCACTGTGTACAGTTCCGGTCTCTGTATCACACTGGGAGTCACTGTGTACCGTTCCAGTCTCTGTATCACACTGGGAGTCACTGTGTACAGTTCCTGTCTCTGTATCACACTGGGAGTCACTGTGTACAGTTCCTGTCTCGGTATCACACTGGGAGTCACCGTGTACAGTCCCGGTCTCTGTATCACACTGGGAGTCACTGTGTACAGTTCCGGTCTCTGTATCACACTGGGAGTCACCGTGTACAGTTCAGGTCTCTGTATCACACTGGGAGTCACCGTGTACAGTTCCTGTCTCTGTATCACACTGGGAGTCACCGTGTACAGTTCCTGTCTCTGTATCACACTGGGAGTCACTGTGTACAGTTCCTGTCTCTGTATCACACTGGGAGTCACTGTGTACAGTTCCTGTCTCGGTATCACACTGGGAGTCACCGTGTACAGTCCCGGTCCCTGTATCACACTGGGAGTCACTGTGTACAGTTCCTGTCTCTGTATCACACTGGGAGTCACCGTGTACAGTTCCGGTCTCTGTATCACACTGGGAGTCACCGTGTACAGTTCCTGTCTCTGTATCACACTGGGAGTCACCGTGTACAGTTCCTGTCTCTGTATCACACTGGGAGTCACCGTGTACAGTTCCTGTCTCTGTATCTCACTGGGAGTCACCGTGTACAGTTCCTGTCTCTGTATCACACTGGGAGTCACCGTGTACAGTTCTTGTCTCTGTATCACACTGGGAGTCACTGTGTACATTTCCGCTCCCTGTATCACACTGGGAGTCACTGTGTACAGTTCTGGTCTCTGTATCACACTGGGAGTCACTGTGTACATTTCCGGTCTCTGTATCACACTGGGAGTCACTGTGTACAGTTCTGGTCTCTGTATCACACTGGGAGTCACCGTGTACCGTTCCGGTCTCTGTATCACACTGGGAGTCACCGTGTACAGTTCCGGTCCCTGTATCACACTGGGAGTCACCGTGTACAGTTTCTGTTTCTGTATCACACTGGGAGTCACCGTGTACAGTTCCTGTCTCTGTATCACACTGGGAGTCACCGTGTACAGTTCCTGTCTCTGTATCACACTGGGAGTCACCGTGTACAGTTCCAGTCTCTGTATCACACTGGGAGTCACCGTGTACAGTTCCTGTCTCTGTATCACACTGGGAGTCACTGTGTACAGTTCCTGTATCTGTATCACACTGGGAGTCACTGTGTACAGTTCCTGTATCTGTATCACACTGGGAGTCACTGTGTACAGTTCCGGTCTCTGTATCACACTGGGAGTCACCGTGTACAGTTCCTGTCTCTGCATCACACTGGGAGTCACTGTGTACAGTTCCGGCCTCTGTATCACACTGGGAGTCACCGTGCACAGTTCCTGTCTCTGTATCACACTGGGAGTCACCGTGTACAGTTCCTGTCTCTGTATCACACTGGGAGTCACTGTGTACATATCCTGTCTCTGTATCACACTGGGAGTCACCGTGTACAGTTCCTGTCTCTGTATCACACTGGGAGTCACCGTGTACATATCCTGTCTCTGTATCACACTGGGAGTCACCGTGTACAGTTCCTGTCTCTGTATCACACTGGGAGTCACCGTGTACACTTCCTGTCTCTGTATCACACTGGGAGTCGCTGTGTACAGTCCCGGTCTCTGTATCACACTGGGAGTCACTGTGTACAGTTCCTGTCTCTGTATCACACTGGGAGTCACCGTGTACAGTTCCTGTCTCTGTATCGCACTGGGAGTCACTGTGTACAGTTCCTGTCTCTGTATCACACTGGGAGTCACCGTGTACAGTTCCTGTCTCTGTATCACACTGGGAGTCACTGTGTACAGATCCTGTCTCTGTATCACACTGGGAGTCACTGTGTACAGTTCCTGTCTCTGTATCACACTGGGAGTCACTGTGTACAGTTCCTGTCTCTGTATCACACTGGGAGTCACTGTGTACAGTTCCTGTCTCTGTATCACACTGGGAGTCACTGTGTACAGTTCCTGTCTCTGTATCACACTGGGAGTCACTGTGTACAGTTCCTGTCTCTGTATCACACTGGGAGTCACTGTGTACAGTTCCTGTCTCTGTATCACACTGGGAGTCACTGTGTACAGTTCCTGTCTCTGTATCACACTGGGAGTCACTGTGTACAGTCCCTGTCTCTGTATCACACTGGGAGTCACTGCGTACTGTCCTGTCTCTGTATCACACTGGGAGTCACTGTGTACAGTTCCAGTCTCTGTATCACACTGGGAGTCACTGAGTACATTTCCTGTCACTGTATCACCGTGGGAGTCACTGCGTACAGTTCCTGTCTCTGTATCACACTGGGAGTCACTGTGTACATTTCCTGTCACTGTATCACAGTGGGAGTCACTGCATAGAGTTCCTGTCTCTGTATCACACTGTGAGTCACCGTGCACAGTTCCTGTCTCTGTATCACACTGGGACTCACTGTGTACAGTTCCTGTCTCTGTATCACACTGGGAGTCACTGTGTACGCTTGCGGTCTCTGTATCACACTGGGAGTCACTGTGTACAGTTCCAGTCTCTGTATCACACTGGGAGTGACCGTGTACACTTCCTGTCTCTGTATCACACTGGGAGTCACTGTGTACAGTTCCATTCTCTGTATCACACTGGGTGTCACTCTGTACATTTCCTGTCACTGTATCACAGTGGGAGTCACCGTGTACAGTCCCGGTCTCTGTATCACACTGGGAGACACCGTGTACAGTTCCTGTCTCTGTATCACACTGGGTGTCACTGTGTACATTTCCGGTCTCTGTATCCCACTGGGAGTCACTGTGTACAGTTCCTGTCTCTGTATCACACTGGGAGTCACTGTGTACAGTTCCGGTCTCTGTATCACACTGGGAGTAACCGTGTACAGTTCCGGTCCCTGTATCACACTGGGAGTCACCGTGTACAGTTCCGGTCCCTGTATCACACTGGGACTCACTGTGTACAGTTCCTGTCTCTGTATCACACTAGGAGTCACTGTGTACAGTTCCTGTCTCTGTATCACACTGGGAGTCACCGTGTACAGTTCCGGTCCCTGTATCACACTGGGACTCACTGTGTACAGTTCCTGTCTCTGTATCACACTGGGAGTCACTGTGTACAGTTCCTGTCTCTGTATCACACTGGGAGTCACCGTGTACAGTTCCTGTCTCTGTATCACACTGGGAGTCACCGTGTACAGTTCCGGTCTCTGTATCACACTGGGTGTCACTGTGTACAGTTCCTGTCTCTGTATCACACTGGGAGTCACTGTGTACAGTTCCTGTCTCTGTATCACACTGGGAGTCACTGTGTACAGTTCCTGTCTCTGTATCACACTGGGAGTCACTGTGTACAGTTCCTGTCTCTGTATCACACTGGAAGTTACCGTGTACAGTTCCTGTCTCTGTATCACACTGGGAGTCACTGTGTACAGTTCCTGTCTCTGTATCACACTGGGAGTCACTGTGTACACTTCCTGTCTCTGTATCACACTGGGAGTCACCGTGTACAGTTCCTGTCTCTGTATCACACTGGGAGTCACTGTGTACAGTTCCTGTCTCTGTATCACACTGGGAGTCACTGTGTACAGTCCCGGTCTCTGTATCACACTGGGAGTCACCGTGTACAGTTCCTGTCTCTGTATCACACTGGGAGTCACCGTGTACAGTTCCTGTCTCTGTATCACACTGGGAGTCACCGTGTACAGTTCCTGTCTCTGTATCACACTGGGAGTCACCGTGTACAGTTCCTGTCTCTGTATCTCACTGGGAGTCACCGTGTACAGTTCCTGTCTCTGTATCACACTGGGAGTCACCGTGTACAGTTCCTGTCTCTGTATCACACTGGGAGTCACTGTGTACATTTCCGGTCCCTGTATCACACTGGGAGTCACTGTGTACAGTTCTGGTCTCTGTATCACACTGGGAGTCACTGTGTACATTTCCGGTCTCTGTATCAGACTGGGAGTCACTGTGTACAGTTCTGGTCTCTGTATCACACTGGGAGTCACTGTGTACCGTTCCGGTCTCTGTATCACACTGGGAGTCACCGTGTACAGTTCCGGTCCCTGTATCACACTGGGAGTCACCGTGTACAGTTCCTGTCTCTGTATCACACTGGGAGTCACCGTGTACAGTTCCTGTCTCTGTATCACACTGGGAGTCACTGTGTACAGTTCCTGTATCTGTATCACACTGGGAGTCACTGTGTACAGTTCCGGTCTCTGCATCACACTGGGAGTCACCGTGTACAGTTCCTGTCTCTGCATCACACTGGGAGTCACTGTGTACAGTTCCGGCCTCTGTATCACACTGGGAGTCACCGTGCACAGTTCCTGTCTCTGTATCACACTGGGAGTCACCGTGTACAGTTCCTGTCTCTGTATCACACAGGGAGTCACTGTGTACATATCCTGTTTCTGTATCACACTGGGAGTCACCGTGTACAGTTCCTGTCTCTGTATCACACTGGGAGTCACTGTGTACAGTTCCTGTCTCTGTATCACACTGGGAGTCACTGTGTACAGTTCCTGTCTCTGTATCACACTGGGAGTCACCGTGTACACTTCCTGTCTCTGTATCACACTGGGAGTCACCGTGTACAGTTCCTGTCTCTGTATCGCACTGGGAGTCACTGTGTACAGTTCCTGTCTCTGTATCACACTGGGAGTCACTGTGTACAGTTCCTGTCTCTGTATCACACTGGGAGTCACTGTGTACAGTTCCTGTCTCTGTATCACACTGGGAGTCACTGTGTACAGTCCCTGTCTCTGTATCACACTGGGAGTCACTGCGTACTGTCCTGTCTCTGTATCACACTGGGAGTCACTGTGTACAGTTCCTGTCTCTGTATCACACTGGGAGTCACTGTGTACAGTTCCTGTCTCTGTATCACACTGGGAGTCACCGTGTACACTTCCTGTCTCTGTATCACACTGGGAGTCACCGTGTACAGTTCCTGTCTCTGTATCGCACTGGGAGTCACTGTGTACAGTTCCTGTCTCTGTATCACACTGGGAGTCACTGTGTACAGTTCCTGTCTCTGTATCACACTGGGAGTCACTGTGTACAGTTCCTGTCTCTGTATCACACTGGGAGTCACTGTGTACAGTTCCTGTCTCTGTATCACACTGGGAGTCACTGTGTACAGTCCCTGTCTCTGTATCACACTGGGAGTCACTGCGTACTGTCCTGTCTCTGTATCACACTGGGAGTCACTGTGTACAGTTCCTGTCTCTGTATCACACTGGGAGTCACTGTGTACAGTTCCTGTCTCTGTATCACACTGGGAGTCACCGTGTACACTTCCTGTCTCTGTATCACACTGGGAGTCACCGTGTACATTTCCTGTCTCTGTATCGCACTGGGAGTCACTGTGTACAGTTCCTGTCTCTGTATCACACTGGGAGTCACTGTGTACAGTTCCTGTCTCTGTATCACACTGGGAGTCACTGTGTACAGTTCCGGTCTCTGTATCACACTGGGAGTCACTGTGTACAGTTCCTGTCTCTGTATCACACTGGGAGTCACTGTGTACAGTTCCTGTCTCTGTATCACACTGGGAGTCACTGCGTACTGTCCTGTCTCTGTATCACACTGGGAGTCACTGTGTACAGTTCCTGTCTCTGTATCACACTGGGAGTCACTGTGTACAGTCCCTGTCTCTGTATCACACTGGGAGTCACTGTGTACAGTTCCAGTCTCTGTATCACACTGGGAGTCACTGAGTACATTTCCTGTCACTGTATCACCGTGGGAGTCACTGCGTACAGTTCCTGTCTCTGTATCACACTGGGAGTCACTGTGTACATTTCCTGTCACTGTATCACAGTGGGAGTCACTGCATAGAGTTACTGTCTCTGTATCACACTGGGAGTCACCGTATACAGTCCCGGTCTCTGTATCACACAGGGAGTCACCGTGTACAGTTCCTGTCTCTGTATCACACTGGGTGTCACTGTGTACATTTCCGGTCTCTGTATCACACTGGGAGTCACTGTGTACAGTTCCTGTCTCTGTATCACACTGGGAGTCACTGTGTACAGTTCCGGTCTCTGTATCACACTGGGAGTCACCGTGTACAGTTCCGGTCTCTGTATCACATTGGGAGTCACCGTGTACAGTTCCGGTCCCTGTATCACACTGGGAGTCACCGTGTACAGTTCCGGTCCCTGTATCACACTGGGAGTCACCGTGTACAGTTTCTGTTTCTGTATCACACTGGGAGTCACCGTGTACAGTTCCTGTCTCTGTATCACACTGGGAGTCACCGTGTACAGTTCCTGTCTCTGTATCACACTGGGAGTCACTGTGTACAGTTCCTGTATCTGTATCACACTGGGAGTCACTGTGTACAGTCCCTGTCTCTGTATCACACTGGGAGTCACCGTGTACAGTTCCGGTCTCTGTATCACACTGGGAGTCACCGTGTACAGTCCCTGTCTCTGTATCACACTGGGAGTCACTGTGTACAGTTCCTGTCTCTGTATCACACTGGGAGTCACCGTGTAGAGTTCCTGTCTCTGTATCACACTGGGAGTCACCGTGTACAGTCCCGGTCTCTGTATCACACAGGGAGTCACCGTGTACAGTTCCTGTCTCTGTATCACACTGGGAGTCACCGTGTACATTTCCGGTCTCTGTATCACACTGGGAGTCACTGTGTACAGTTCCTGTCTCTGTATCACACTGGGAGTCACTGTGTACAGTTCCTGTCTCTGTATCACACTGGGAGTCACTGTGTACAGTTCCGGTCTCTGTATCACACTGGGAGTCACTGTGTACAGTTCCTGTCTCTGTATCACACTGGGAGTAGCCGTGTACAGTTCCTGTCTCTGTATCACACTGGGAGTAACCGTGTACAGTTCCGGCCTCTGTATCACACTGGGAGTCACCGTGTACAGTCACTGTGTACAGTTCCTGTCTCTGTATCACACTGGGAGTCACTGTGTACAGTTCCTGTCTCTGTATCACACTGGGAGTCACTGTGTACAGTTCCTGTCTCTGTATCACACTGGGAGTCACCGTGTGCAGTCACTGTGTACAGTTCCTGTCTCTGTATCACACTGGGAGTCACTGTGTACAGTTCCTGTCTCTGTATCACACTGGGAGTCACTGTGTACAGTTCCTGTCTCTGTATCACACTGGGAGTCACCGTGTACAGTCACTGTGTACAGTTCCTGTCTCTGTATCACACTGGGAGTCACTGTGTACAGTTCCTGTCTCTGTATCACACTGGGAGTCACTGTGTACAGTCCCGGTCTCTGTATCACACTGGGAGTCACCGTGTACAGTTCCTGTCTCTGTATCACACTGTGAGTCACCGTGTACAGTTCCTGTCTCTGTATCACACTGGGAGTCACCGTGTACAGTTCTTGTCTCTGTATCACACTGGGAGTCACTGTGTACAGTTCCGGTCTCTGTATCACACTGGGAGTCACCGTGTACAGTTCTTGTCTCTGTATCACACTGGGAGTCACCGTGTACAGTTCCTGTCTCTGTATCACACTGGGAGTCACCGTGTACAGTTCCTGTCTCTGTATCACACTGGGAGTCACTGTGTACAGTTCCTGTCTCTGTATCACACTGGGAGTCACCGTGTACAGTCACTGTGTACAGTTCCTGTCTCTGTATCACACTGGGAGTCACTGTGTACAGTTCCTGTCTCTGTATCACACTGGGAGTCACTGTGTACAGTCCCGGTCTCTGTATCACACTGGGAGTCACCGTGTACAGTTCCTGTCTCTGTATCACACTGTGAGTCACCGTGTACAGTTCCTGTCTCTGTATCACACTGGGAGTCACCGTGTACAGTTCCTGTCTCTGTATCACACTGGGAGTCACCGTGTACAGTTCCGGACTCTGTATCACACTGGGAGTCACTGTGTACAGTTCCTGTCTCTGTATCACACTGGGAGTCACTGTGTACAGTTCCTGTCTCTGTATCACACTGGGAGTCACCGTGTACAGTTCCTGTCTCTGTATCACACTGGGAGTCACTGTGTACAGTCCCGGTCTCTGTATCACACTGGGAGTCACTGTGTACAGTTCCAGTCTCTGTATCACACTGGGAGTCACCGTGTACAGTTCCTGTCTCTGTATCACACTGGGAGTCACTGTGTACAGTCCCGGTCTCTGTATCACACTGGGAGTCACCGTGTACAGTTCCTGCCTCTGTATCACACTGGGAGTCACTGTGTACAGTTCCTGTCTCTGTATCTCACTGGGAGTAACCGTGTACGCTTGCGGTCTCTGTTTCACACTGGGAGTCACTGTGTACAGTTCCTGTCTCTGTATCACACTGGGAGTCACTGTGTGCAGCTCCAGTCTCTGTATCACACTGGGAGTCACTGTGTACAGTCCCGGTCTCTGTATCACACTGGGAGTCACTGTGTACAGTCCCGGTCTCTGTTTCACACTGGGAGTCACCGTGTACAGTTCCTGTCCCTGTATCACACTGGGAGTCACTGTGTACAGTTCCTGTCCCTGTATCACACTGTGAGTCACCGTGTACAGTTCCTGTCTCTGTATCACACTGGGAGTCAACGTGTACAGTTCCGGACTCTGTATCACACTGGGAGTCACTGTGTACATTTCCGGTCCCTGTATCACACTGGGAGTCACCGTGTACAGTTCTGGTCTCTGTATCACACTGGGAGTCACTATGTACAGTTCCGGTCTCTGTATCACACTGGGAGGCACTGTGTACAGTTCCGGTCTCTGTATAACACTGGGAGTCACCGTGTACAGTTCCTGTCTCTGTATCACACTGGGAGTCACCGTGTACAGTTCCGGTCTCTGTATCACACTGGGAGTCACTGTGTACAGGTCCTGTCTCTGTATCACACTGGGAGTCACCGTGTACAGTTCCGGTCTCTGTATCACACTGGCAGTCACCGTGTACAGTTCCGGACCCTGTATCACACTGGGAGTCACCGTGTACAGTTCCGGTCCCTGTATCACACTGGGAGTCACCGTGTACAGTTCCTGTCTCTGTATCACACTGGGAGTCACTGTGTACAGTCCCGGTCTCTGTATCACACTGGGAGTCACCGTGTACAGTTCCTGTCTCTGTATCACACTGGGAGTCACTGTGTACAGTTCCTGTCTCTGTATCTCACTGGGAGTAATCGTGTACGCTTGCGGTCTCTGTTTCACACTGGGAGTCACTGTGTACAGTTCCTGTCTCTGTTTCACACTGGGAGTCACCGTGTACAGTTCCTGTCTCTGTATCACACTGGGAGTCACCGTGTACAGTTCCTGTCTCGGTATCACACTGGGAGTCACCGTGTACAGTCCCGGTCTCTGTATCACACTGGGAGTCACCGTGTACAGTCCCGGTCTCTGTATCACACTGGGAGTCACCGTGTACAGTTCCTGTCTCGGTATCACACTGGGAGTCACCGTGTACAGTTCCTGTCTCTGTATCACACTGGGAGTCACCGTGTACATTTCCGGTCCCTGTATCACACTGGGAGTCACCGTGTACAGTTCTGGTCTCTGTATCACACTGGGAGTCACTATGTACAGTTCCGGTCTCTGTATCACACTGGGAGGCACTGTGTACAGTTCCGGTCTCTGTATCACACTGGGAGTCACCGTGTACAGTTCCGGTCTCTGTATCACACTGGCAGTCACCGTGTACAGTTCCGGACCCTGTATCACACTGGGAGTCACCGTGTACAGTTCCGGTCCCTGTATCACACTGGGAGTCACCGTGTACAGTTCCGGTCCCTGTATCACACTGGGAGTCACCGTGTACAGTTCCTGTCTCTGTATCACACTGGGAGTCACCGTGTACAGTTCCTGTCTCTGTATCACACTGGGAGTCACTGTGTACAGTTCCTGTCTCTGTATCACACTGGGAGTCACTGTGTACAGTCCCTGTCTCTGTATCACACTGGGAGTCACTGTGTACGGTTCCGGTCTCTGTATCACACTGGGAGTCACCGTGTACAGTTCCTGTCTCTGTATCACACTGGGAGTCACCGTGTACAGTTCCTGTCTCTGTATCACACTGGCAGTCACCGTGTACAGTTCCTGTATCTGTATCACACTGGGAGTCACTGTGTACAGCCCCTGTCTCTGTATCACACTGGGAGTCAACGTGTACAGTTCCTGTCTCTGTATCACACTGGGAGGCACCGTGTACAGCCCCTGTCTCTGTATCACACTGGGAGTCACCGTGTACAGTTCCTGTCTCTGTATCACACTGGGAGTCACCGTGTACAGTTCCTGTCTCTGTATCACACTGGCAGTCACCGTGTACAGTTCCTGTCTCTGTATCTCACTGGGAGTAATCGTGTACGCTTGCGGTCTCTGTTTCACACTGGGAGTCACTGTGTACAGTTCCTGTCTCTGTTTCACACTGGGAGTCACCGTGTACAGTTCCTGTCTCTGTATCACACTGGGAGTCACCGTGTACAGTTCCTGTCTCGGTATCACACTGGGAGTCACCGTGTACAGTCCCGGTCTCTGTATCACACTGGGAGTCACCGTGTACAGTCCCGGTCTCTGTATCACACTGGGAGTCACCGTGTACAGTTCCTGTCTCGGTATCACACTGGGAGTCACCGTGTACAGTTCCTGTCTCTGTATCACACTGGGAGTCACTGTGTACAGTTCCTGTCTCTGTATCACACTGGGAGTCACCGTGTACAGTTCCTGTCTCTGTATCACACTGGGAGTCACCGTGTACAGTTCCTGTCTCTGTATCACACTGGGAGTCACCGTGTACAGTTCCTGTCTCTGTATCACACTGGGAGTCACCGTGTACATTTCCGGTCCCTGTATCACACTGGGAGTCACCGTGTACAGTTCTGGTCTCTGTATCACACTGGGAGTCACTATGTACAGTTCCGGTCTCTGTATCACACTGGGAGTCACTGTGTACAGTTCCGGTCTCTGTATCACACTGGGAGTCACCGTGTACAGTTCCGGTCTCTGTATCACACTGGCAGTCACCGTGTACAGTTCCGGACCCTGTATCACACTGGGAGTCACCGTGTACAGTTCCGGTCCCTGTATCACACTGGGAGTCACCGTGTACAGTTCCGGTCCCTGTATCACACTGGGAGTCACCGTGTACAGTTCCTGTCTCTGTATCACACTGGGAGTCACCGTGTACAGTTCCTGTCTCTGTATCACACTGGGAGTCACTGTGTACAGTTCCTGTATCTGTATCACACTGGGAGTCACTGTGTACAGTCCCTGTCTCTGTATCACACTGGGAGTCACTGTGTACGGTTCCGGTCTCTGTATCACACTGGGAGTCACCGTGTACAGTTCCTGTCTCTGTATCACACTGGGAGTCACCGTGTACAGTTCCTGTCTCTGTATCACACTGGCAGTCACCGTGTACAGTTCCTGTATCTGTATCACACTGGGAGTCACTGTGTACAGCCCCTGTCTCTGTATCACACTGGGAGTCAACGTGTACAGTTCCTGTCTCTGTATCACACTGGGAGGCACCGTGTACAGCCCCTGTCTCTGTATCACACTGGGAGTCACCGTGTACAGTTCCTGTCTCTGTATCACACTGGGAGTCACCGTGTACAGTTCCTGTCTCTGTATCACACTGGCAGTCACCGTGTACAGTTCCTGTATCTGTATCACACTGGGAGTCACTGTGTACATTTCCGGTCTCTGTATCACACTGGGAGTCACTGTGTACAGTTCTGGTCTCGGTATCACACTGGGAGTCACTGTGTACAGTTCCGGTCTCTGTATCACACTGGGAGTCACTGTGTACAGTTCCTGTCTCTGTATCTCACTGGGAGTAACCGTGTACAGTTCCTGTCTCTGTTTCACACTGGGAGTCACTGTGTACAGTTCCTGTATCTGTATCACACTGGGAGTCACTGTGTACAGTTCCTGTCTCGGTATCACACTGGGAGTCACTGTGTACAGTCCCGGTCTCTGTATCACACTGGGAGTCACTGTGTACAGTCCCGGTCTCTGTATCACGCTGGGAGTCACCGTGTACAGTTCCTGTCTCTGTATCACACTGGGAGTCACTGTGTACAGTCCCTGCCTCAGTATCTCACTGGGAGTCACCGTGTACAGTTCCTGTCTCTGTATCACACTGGGAGTCACCGTGTACAGTTCCTGTCTCTGTATCACACTGGGAGTCACTGTGTACAGTTCCTGTCTCTGTATCACACTGGGAGTCACCGTGTACAGTTCCTGTCTCTGTATCACACTGTGATTCACCGTGCACAGTTCCGGTCTCTGTATCACACTGGGACTCACTGTGTACAGTTCCTGTCTCTGTATCACACTGGGAGTCACTGTGTACGCTTGCGGTCTCTGTATCACACTGGGAGTCACTGTGTACAGTTCCTGTCTCTGTATCACACTGGGAGTGACCGTGTACACTTCCTGTCTCTGTATCAC
Organism: Chiloscyllium plagiosum; assembly: GCF_037043375.1. Lineage (NCBI taxonomy): Eukaryota > Metazoa > Chordata > Chondrichthyes > Orectolobiformes > Hemiscylliidae > Chiloscyllium > Chiloscyllium plagiosum. The sequence continues at coordinate 4,925,933 of NW_028270178.1, forward strand.
ACTGGGAGTCACTGTGTACAGTTCCAGTCTCTGTATCACACTGGGAGTCACTCTGTGCATTTCCTGTCACTGTCTCACAGTGGGAGTAACCATGTACAGTTCCTGTCTCTGTATCACACTGGGAGTCACCGTGTACAGTCCCGGTCTCTGTATCACACTGGGAGTCACTGTGTACAGTTCCTGTCTCTGTATCACACTGGGAGTCACTGTGTACAGTTCCAGTCTCTGTATCACACTGGGAGTCACTGTGTACAGTTCCTGTCTCTGTATCACACTGGGAGTCACTGTGTACAGTTCCAGTCTCTGTATCACACTGGGAGTCACTGTGTACAGTCCCGGTCTCTGTATCACACTGGGAGTCACCGTGTACTGTTCCTGTCTCTGTATCACACTGGGAGTCACCGTGTACAGTTCCTGTCTCTGTATCACACTGGGAGTCACTGTGTACAGTTCCGGACTCTGTTTCACACTGGGAGTCACTGTGTACAGTTCCTGTCTCTGTATCACACTGGGAGTCACCGTGTACAGTTCCTGTCTCTGTATCACACTGGGAGTCACTGCGTACAGTTCCGGTCTCTGTATCACACTGGGAGTCACTGTGTACAGTTCCTGTCTCTGTATCACACTGGGAGTCACTGTGTACAGTTCCGGTCTCTGTATCACACTGGGAGTCACTGTGTACAGTTCCTGTCTCTGTATCACACTGGGAGTCACTGTGTACAGTCCCTGTCTCTGTATCACACTGGGAGTCACTGTGTACAGTTCCTGTCTCTGTATCACACTGGGAGTCACTGTGTACAGTTCCTGTCTCTGTATCACACTGGGAGTCACTGTGTACAGTTCCTGTCTCTGTATCACACTGGGAGTCACTGTGTACAGTTCCGGTCTCTGTATCACACTGGGAGTCACTGTGTACAGTTCCTGTCTCTGTATCACACTGGGAGTCACTGTGTACAGTCCCTGTCTCTGTATCACACTGGGAGTCACTGTGTACAGTCCCTGTCTCTGTATCACACTGGGAGTCACTGCGTACTGTCCTGTCTCTGTATCACACTGGGAGTCACTGTGTACAGTCCCTGTCTCTGTATCACACTGGGAGTCACTGCGTACTGTCCTGTCTCTGTATCACACTGGGAGTCACCGTGTACAGTTCCGGTCTCTGTATCACACTGGGAGTCACTGTGTACAGTTCCTGTCTCTGTATCACACTGGGAGTCACTGTGTACAGTTCCTGTCTCTGTATCACACTGGGAGTCACTGTGTACAGTTCCGGTCTCTGTATCACACTGGGAGTCACTGTGTACAGTCCCTGTCTCTGTATCACACTGGGAGTCACTGCGTACTGTCCTGTCTCTGTATCACACTGGGAGTCACCGTGTACAGTTCCGGTCTCTGTATCACACTGGGAGTCACTGTGTACAGTTCCTGTCTCTGAATCACACTGGGAGTCACTGCGTACTGTCCTGTCTCTGTATCACACTGGGAGTCACTGTGTACAGTTCCAGTCTCTGTATCACACTGGGAGTCACTGTGTACATTTCCTGTCACTGTATCACCGTGGGAGTCACTGCGTACAGTTCCTGTCTCTGTATCACACTGGGAGTCACTGTGTACATTTCCTGTCACTGTATCACAGTGGGAGTCACTGCATAGAGTTCCTGTCTCTGTATCACACTGTGAGTCACCGTGCACAGTTCCTGTCTCTGTATCACACTGGGACTCACTGTGTACAGTTCCTGTCTCTGTGTCACACTGGGAGTCACTGTGTACAGTTCCGGTCTCTGTATCACAGTGGGAGTCACTGTGTACAGTTCCTGTCTCTGTATCACACTGGGAGTCACTGTGTACAGTTCCGGTCTCTGTATCACCGTGGGAGTCACTGCGTACAGTTCCTGTCTCTGTATCACACTGGGAGTCACTGTGTACATTTCCTGTCACTGTATCACAGTGGGAGTCACTGCATAGAGTTCCTGTCTCTGTATCACACTGTGAGTCACCGTGCACAGTTCATGTCTCTGTATCACACTGGGACTCACTGTGTACAGTTCCTGTCTCTGTGTCACACTGGGAGTCACTGTGTACAGTTCCGGTCTCTGTATCACACTGGGAGTCACTGTGTACAGTTCCGGTCTCTGTATCACACTGGGAGTCACTGTGTACAGATCCTGTCTCTGTATCACACTGGGTGTCACTGTGTACAGTCCCGGTCTCTGTATCACACTGGGAGTCACCGTGTACACTTGCGGTCTCTGTATCACACTGGGTGTCACTGTGTACAGTTCCTGTCTCTGTATCACACTGGGAGTCACTGTGTACAGTTCCTGTCTCTGTATCACACTGGGAGTCACTGTGTACAGTTCCTGTCTCTGTATCACACTGGGAGTCACTGTGTACATTTCCTGTCTCTGTATCACACTGGAAGTCACTGTGTACAGTTCCGGTCTCTGAATCACACTGGGAGTCACCGTGTACAGTTCTTGTCTCTGTATCACACTGGGAGTCATCGTGTACAGTTCCTGTCTCTGTATCACACTGGGAGTCACTGTGTACAGTTCCTGTCTCTGTATCACTTTGGGGGTCACTGTGTACAGTTCCTGTCTCTGTATCACACTGGGAGTCACTGTGTACAGTTCCTTACTCTGTATCACACTGGGAGTCACAGTGTACAATTCCTGTCTCTGTATCACACTGGGAGTCACTGTGTACAGTTCCTGTCTCTGTATCACACTGGGAGTCACTGTGTACAGTTCCTTACTCTGTATCACACTGGGAGTCACAGTCTACAATTCCTGTCTCTGTATCACACTGGGAGTCACTGTGTACAGTTCCTGTCTCTGTATCACACTGGGAGTCACTGTGTACAGTCCCGGACTCTGTATCACACTGGGAGTCACTGTGTACACTTCCTGTCTCTGTATCACACTGGGAGTCACTGTGTACAGTTCCTGTCTCTGTATCACACTGGGAGTCACTGTGTACAGTTCCTGTCTCTGTATCACACTGGGAGTCACTGTGTACAGTTCCTGAATCTGTATCACACTGGGAGTCACTGTGTACAGTTCCTGAATCTGTATCACACTGGGAGTCACTGTGCACAGTTCCTGTCTCTGTATCACACTGGGAGTCACTGTGTACAGTTCTTGTCTCTGTATCACACTGGGAGTCACCGTGTACACTTGCGGTCTCTGTATCACACTGGGTGTCACTGTGTACAGTCCCGGTCTCTGTATCACACTGGGAGTCACCGTGTACACTTGCGGTCTCTGTATCACACTGGGTGTCACTGTGTACAGTTCCTGTCTCTGTATCACACTGGGAGTCACTGTGCACAGTTCCTGTCTCTGTATCACACTGGGAGTCACTGTGCACAGTTCCTGTCTCTGTATCACACTGGGAGTCACTGTGTACAGTTCCTGTCTCTGTATCACACTGGGAGTCACTGTGTACAGTTCCAGTCTCTGTATCACACTGGGAGTCACTGTGTACAGTTCCTGTCTCTGTATCACACTGGGAGTCACCGTGTACAGTTCCTGTCTCTGTGTCACACTGGGAGTCACCGTGTACAGTTCCGGTCTCTGTATCACACTGGGAGTCACTGTGTACAGTTCCTGTCTCTGTATCACACTGGGAGTCACTGTGTACAGTTCCTGTCTCTGTATCACACTGGGGGTCCCTGTGTACAGTCCCGGTCTCTGTATCACACTGGGAGTCACAGTGTACAGTTCCTGTCTCTGTATCACACTGGGAGTCACCGTGTACAGTTCCTATCTCCGTGTCACACTGGGAGTCACTGTGTACAGTCCCGGTCTCTGTATCACACTGGGAGTCACCGTGTACAGTTCCTGTCTCTGTATCACACTGGGAGTCACTGTGTACAGTTCCTGTCTCTGTATCACACTGGGAGTCACTGTGTATAGTTCCAGTCTCTGTATCACACTGGGAGTCACTGTGTACAGTCCCGGTCTCTGTATCACACTGGGAGTCACCGTGTACAGTTCCTGTCTCTGTATCACACTGTGAGTCACCGTGTACAGTTCTGTCTCTGTATCACACTGGGAGTCACCGTGTACAGTTCCGGACTCTGTTTCACACTGGGAGTCACTGTGTACAGTTCCTGTCTCTGTATCACACTGGGAGTCACTGTGTACAGTTCCTGTCTCGGTATCACACTGGGAGTCACTGTGTACAGTCCCGGTCTCTGTATCACACTGGGTGTCACCGTGTGCAGTCCCTGTCTCTGTATCACACTGGGAGTCACCGTGTACAGTCCCTGTCTCTGTATCACACTGGGAGTCACCGTGTACAGTTCCTGTCTCTGTATCACACTGGGAGTCACTGTGTACAGTTCCTGTCTCTGTATCACACTGGGAGTCACCGTGTACAGTTCCTGTCTCTGTATCGCACTGGGAATCACTGTGTACAGTTCCTGTCTCTGTATCACACTGGGAGTCACTGTGTACAGTTCCTGTCTCTGTATCACACTGGGAGTCACTGTGTACAGTTCCTGTCTCTGTATCACACTGGGAGTCACCGTGTACAGTTCCGGTCTCTGTATCACACTGGGAGTCACTGCGTACTGTCTTGTCTCTGTATCACACTGGGAGTCACTGTGTACAGTTCCTGTCTCTGTATCACACTGGGAGTCACTGTGTACAGTTCCTGTCTCTGTATCACAGTGGGAGTCACCGTGTACAGTTCCGGTCTCTGTATCACACTGGGAGTCACTGCGTACTGTCCTGTCTCTGTATCACACTGGGAGTCACTGTGTACAGTTCCTGTCTCTGTATCACACTGGGAGTCACTGTGTACAGTTCCTGTCTCTGTATCACACTGGGAGTCCCTGTGTACAGTTCCTGTCTCTGTATCACACTGGGAGTCACTGTGTACAGTTCCTGTCTCTGTATCACACTGGGAGTCACCGTGTACAGTTCCTGTCTCTGTATCACACTGGGAGTCACCGTGTACAGTTCCTGTCTCTGTATCACACTGGGAGTCACTGTGTACAGTTCCTGTCTCTGTATCACACTGGGAGTCACTGTGTACAGTTCCTGTCTCTGTATCACACTGGGAGTCACCGTGTACAGTTCCTGTCTCTGTATCACACTGGGAGTCACCGTGTACAGTTCCGGTCTCTGTATCACACTGGGAGTCCCTGTGTACAGTTCCTGTCTCTGTATCACACTGGGAGTCACTGTGTACAGTTCCTGTCTCTGTATCACACTGGGAGTCACTGCGTAATGTCCTGTCTCTGTATCACACTGGGAGTCACTGTGTACAGTTCCTGTCTCTGTATCACACTGGGATTCACTGTGTACAGTCCCTGTCTCTGTATCACACTGGGAGTCACTGTGTACAGTTCCTGTCTCTGTATCACACTGGGAGTCACTGTGTACAGTTCCAGTCTCTGTATCACACTGGGAGTCACTGTGTACATTTCCTGTCTCTGTATCACACTGGGAGTCACTGTGTACAGTTCCAGTCTCTGTATCTCACTGGGAGTCACCGTGTACAGTTCCTGTCTCTGTATCACACTGGGAGTCACTGTGTACAGTTCCTGTCTCTGTATCACACTGGGAGTCACTGTGTACAGTTCCAGTCTCTGTATCACACTGGGAGTCACTGTGTACATTTCCTGTCACTGTATCACACTGGGAGTCACTGTGTACAGTCCCTGTCTCTGTATCACACTGGGAGTCACTGCATAGAGTTCCTGTCTCTGTATCACACTGTGAGTCACCGTGCACAGTTCCTGTCTCTGTATCACACTGGGACTCACTGTGTACAGTTCCTGTCTCTGTGTCACACTGGGAGTCACTGTGTACAGTTCTGGTTTCTGTATCACACTGGGAGTCACTGTGTTCAGATCCTGTCTCTGTATCACACTGGGTGTCACTGTGTACAGTCCCGGTCTCTGTATCACACTGGGAGTCACCGTGTACACTTGCGGTCTCTGTATCACACTGGGTGTCACTGTGTACAGTTCCTGTCTCTGTATCACACTGGGAGTCACTGTGTACAGTTCCTGTCTCTGTATCACACTGGGAGTCACTGTGTACAGTTCCTGTCTCTGTATCACACTGGGAGTCACTGTGTACATTTCCTGTCTCTGTATCACACTGGAAGTCACTGTGTACAGTTCCGGTCTCTGAATCACACTGGGAGTCACCGTGTACAGTTCTTGTCTCTGTATCACACTGGGAGTCATCGTGTACAGTTCCTGTCTCTGTATCACACTGGGAGTCACTGTGTACAGTTCCTGTCTCTGTATCACTTTGGGGGTCACTGTGTACAGTTCCTGTCTCTGTATCACACTGGGAGTCACTGTGTACAGTTCCTTACTCTGTATCACACTGGGAGTCACAGTGTACAATTCCTGTCTCTGTATCACACTGGGAGTCACTGTGTACAGTTCCTGTCTCTGTATCACACTGGGAGTCACTGTGTACAGTTCCTTACTCTGTATCACACTGGGAGTCACAGTCTACAATTCCTGTCTCTGTATCACACTGGGAGTCACTGTGTACAGTTCCTGTCTCTGTATCACACTGGGAGTCACTGTGTACAGTTCCTGTCTCTGTATCACACTGGGAGTCACTGTGTACAGTCCCGGACTCTGTATCACACTGGGAGTCACTGTGTACAGTTCCTGTCTCTGTATCACACTGGGAGTCACTGTGTATAGTTCCAGTCTCTGTATCACACTGGGAGTCACTGTGTACAGTCCCGGTCTCTGTATCACACTGGGAGTCACCGTGTACAGTTCCTGTCTCTGTATCACACTGTGAGTCACCGTGTACAGTTCTGTCTCTGTATCACACTGGGAGTCACCGTGTACAGTTCCGGACTCTGTTTCACACTGGGAGTCACTGTGTACAGTTCCTGTCTCTGTATCACACTGGGAGTCACTGTGTACAGTTCCTGTCTCGGTATCACACTGGGAGTCACTGTGTACAGTCCCGGTCTCTGTATCACACTGGGTGTCACCGTGTGCAGTCCCTGTCTCTGTATCACACTGGGAGTCACCGTGTACAGTCCCTGTCTCTGTATCACACTGGGAGTCACCGTGTACAGTTCCTGTCTCTGTATCACACTGGGAGTCACTGTGTACAGTTCCTGTCTCTGTATCACACTGGGAGTCACCGTGTACAGTTCCTGTCTCTGTATCGCACTGGGAATCACTGTGTACAGTTCCTGTCTCTGTATCACACTGGGAGTCACTGTGTACAGTTCCTGTCTCTGTATCACACTGGGAGTCACTGTGTACAGTTCCTGTCTCTGTATCACACTGGGAGTCACTGTGTACAGTTCCTGTCTCTGTATCACACTGGGAGTCACCGTGTACAGTTCCGGTCTCTGTATCACACTGGGAGTCACTGCGTACTGTCCTGTCTCTGTATCACACTGGGAGTCACTGTGTACAGTTCCTGTCTCTGTATCACACTGGGAGTCACCGTGTACAGTTCCGGTCTCTGTATCACACTGGGAGTCACTGCGTACTGTCCTGTCTCTGTATCACACTGGGAGTCACTGTGTACAGTTCCTGTCTCTGTATCACACTGGGAGTCACTGTGTACAGTTCCTGTCTCTGTATCACACTGGGAGTCCCTGTGTACAGTTCCTGTCTCTGTATCACACTGGGAGTCACTGTGTACAGTTCCTGTCTCTGTATCACACTGGGAGTCACCGTGTACAGTTCCTGTCTCTGTATCACACTGGGAGTCACCGTGTACAGTTCCTGTCTCTGTATCACACTGGGAGTCACTGTGTACAGTTCCTGTCTCTGTATCACACTGGGAGTCACTGTGTACAGTTCCTGTCTCTGTATCACACTGGGAGTCACCGTGTACAGTTCCTGTCTCTGTATCACACTGGGAGTCACCGTGTACAGTTCCGGTCTCTGTATCACACTGGGAGTCCCTGTGTACAGTTCCTGTCTCTGTATCACACTGGGAGTCACTGTGTACAGTTCCTGTCTCTGTATCACACTGGGAGTCACTGCGTAATGTCCTGTCTCTGTATCACACTGGGAGTCACTGTGTACAGTTCCTGTCTCTGTATCACACTGGGATTCACTGTGTACAGTCCCTGTCTCTGTATCACACTGGGAGTCACTGTGTACAGTTCCTGTCTCTGTATCACACTGGGAGTCACTGTGTACAGTTCCAGTCTCTGTATCACACTGGGAGTCACTGTGTACATTTCCTGTCTCTGTATCACACTGGGAGTCACTGTGTACAGTTCCAGTCTCTGTATCTCACTGGGAGTCACCGTGTACAGTTCCTGTCTCTGTATCACACTGGGAGTCACTGTGTACAGTTCCTGTCTCTGTATCACACTGGGAGTCACTGTGTACAGTTCCAGTCTCTGTATCACACTGGGAGTCACTGTGTACATTTCCTGTCACTGTATCACACTGGGAGTCACTGTGTACAGTCCCTGTCTCTGTATCACACTGGGAGTCACTGCATAGAGTTCCTGTCTCTGTATCACACTGTGAGTCACCGTGCACAGTTCCTGTCTCTGTATCACACTGGGACTCACTGTGTACAGTTCCTGTCTCTGTGTCACACTGGGAGTCACTGTGTACAGTTCTGGTTTCTGTATCACACTGGGAGTCACTGTGTTCAGATCCTGTCTCTGTATCACACTGGGTGTCACTGTGTACAGTCCCGGTCTCTGTATCACACTGGGAGTCACCGTGTACACTTGCGGTCTCTGTATCACACTGGGTGTCACTGTGTACAGTTCCTGTCTCTGTATCACACTGGGAGTCACTGTGTACAGTTCCTGTCTCTGTATCACACTGGGAGTCACTGTGTACAGTTCCTGTCTCTGTATCACACTGGGAGTCACTGTGTACATTTCCTGTCTCTGTATCACACTGGAAGTCACTGTGTACAGTTCCGGTCTCTGAATCACACTGGGAGTCACCGTGTACAGTTCTTGTCTCTGTATCACACTGGGAGTCATCGTGTACAGTTCCTGTCTCTGTATCACACTGGGAGTCACTGTGTACAGTTCCTGTCTCTGTATCACTTTGGGGGTCACTGTGTACAGTTCCTGTCTCTGTATCACACTGGGAGTCACTGTGTACAGTTCCTTACTCTGTATCACACTGGGAGTCACAGTGTACAATTCCTGTCTCTGTATCACACTGGGAGTCACTGTGTACAGTTCCTGTCTCTGTATCACACTGGGAGTCACTGTGTACAGTTCCTTACTCTGTATCACACTGGGAGTCACAGTCTACAATTCCTGTCTCTGTATCACACTGGGAGTCACTGTGTACAGTTCCTGTCTCTGTATCACACTGGGAGTCACTGTGTACAGTTCCTGTCTCTGTATCACACTGGGAGTCACTGTGTACAGTCCCGGACTCTGTATCACACTGGGAGTCACTGTGTACACTTCCTGTCTCTGTATCACACTGGGAGTCACTGTGTACAGTTCCTGTCTCTGTATCACACTGGGAGTCACTGTGTACAGTTCCTGTCTCTGTATCACACTGGGAGTCACTGTGCACAGTTCCTGTCTCTGTATCACACTGGGAGTCACTGTGTACAGTTCTTGTCTCTGTATCACACTGGGAGTCACCATGTACACTTGCGGTCTCTGTATCACACTGGGAGTCACTGTGTACAGTTCCTGTCTCTGTATCACACTGGGTGTCACTGTGTACAGTCCCGGTCTCTGTATCACACTGGGAGTCACCGTGTACACTTGCGGTCTCTGTATCACACTGGGTGTCACTGTGTACAGTTCCTGTCTCTGTATCACACTGGGAGTCACCGTGTACAGTTCCGGTCTCTGTATCACACTGGGAGTCACTGTGTACAGTTCCTGTCTCTGTATCACACTGGGAGTCACTGTGTACAGTTCCTGTCTCTGTATCACACTGGGAGTCACTGTGTACAGTTCCTGTCTCTGTATCACACTGGGAGTCACTGTGTACAGTTCCTGTCTCTGTATCACACTGGGAGTCACCGTGTACAGTTCCTGTGTCTGTGTCACACTGGGAGTCACCGTGTACAGTTCCGGTCTCTGTATCACACTGGGAGTCACTGTGTACAGTTCCTGTCTCTGTATCACACTGGGAGTCACTGTGTACAGTTCCTGTCTCTGTATCACAATGGGGGTCCCTGTGTACAGTCCCGGTCTCTGTATCACACTGGGAGTCACAGTGTACAGTTCCTGTCTCTGTATCACACTGGGAGTCACCGTGTACAGTTCCTATCTCCGTGTCACACTGGGAGTCACTGTGTACAGTCCCGGTCTCTGTATCACACTGGGAGTCACCGTGTACAGTTCCGGTCTCTGTATCACACTGGGAGTCACAGTGTACAGTTCCTGTCTCTGTATCACACTGGGAGTCACCGTGTACAGTTCCTATCTCCGTGTCACACTGGGAGTCACTGTGTACAGTACCGGTCTCTGTATCACACTGGGAGTCACCGTGTACACTTGCGGTCTCTGTATCACACTGGGTGTCACTGTGTACAGTTCCTGTCTCTGTATCACACTGGGAGTCACTGTGTACAGTTCCTGTCTCTGTATCACACTGGGAGTCACTGTGTACAGTTCCTGTCTCTGTATCACACTGGGAGTCACTGTGTACAGTTCCTGTCTCTGTATCACACTGGGAGTCACTGTGTACAGTTCCGGTCTCTGAATCACACTGGGAGTCACTGTGTGCAGTTCCTGTCTCTGGATCACACTGGGAGTAACCGTGTACACTTCCTGTCTCTGTATCACACTGGGTGTCACTGTGTACAGTTCCGGTCTCTGTATCACACTGGGAGTCCCTGTGTGCAGTTCCTGTCTCTGTATCACACTGCGAGTCACCGTGTACAGTTCCGGTCTCTGTATCACACTGGGAGTCCCTGTGTACAGTTCCTGTCTCTGTATCACACTGCGAGTCACCGTGTACACTTGCGGTCTCTGTATCACACTGGGTGTCACTGTGTACAGTCCCTGTCTCTGTATCACACTGGGAGTCACTGTGTACAGTTCCTGTCTCTGTATCACACTGGGTGTCACTGTGTACAGTTCCTGTCTCTGTATCACAATGGGAGTCACTGTGTACAGTTCCTGTCTCTGTATCACACTGGGAGTCACTGTGTACAGTTCCTGTCTCTGTATCACACTGGCAGTCACTGTGTACAGTTCCTGTCTCTGTATCACACTGGGAGTCACTGTGTACAGTTCCAGTCTCTGTATCACACTGGGAGTCACTGTGTACAGTTCCTGTCTGTGTATCACAATGGGAGTCACCGTGTACAGTTCCTGTCTCTGTGTCACACTGGGAGTCACCGTGTACAGTTCCTATCTCCGTGTCACACTGGGAGTCACTGTGTACAGTCCCGGTCTCTGTATCACACTGGGAGTCACCGTGTACACTTGCGGTCTCTGTATCACACTGGGTGTCACTGTGTACAGTTCCTGTCTCTGTATCACACTGGGAGTCACTGTGTACAGTTCCTGTCTCTGTATCACACTGGGAGTCACTGTGTACAGTTCCTGTCTCTGTATCACACTGGGAGTCACTGTGTACAGTTCCTGTCTCTGTATCACACTGGGAGTCACTGTGTACAGTTCCGGTCTCTGAATCACACTGGGAGTCACTGTGTGCAGTTCCTGTCTCTGGATCACACTGGGAGTAACCGTGTACACTTCCTGTCTCTGTATCACACTGGGTGTCACTGTGTACAGTTCCGGTCTCTGTATCACACTGGGAGTCCCTGTGTGCAGTTCCTGTCTCTGTATCACACTGCGAGTCACCGTGTACAGTTCCGGTCTCTGTATCACACTGGGAGTCCCTGTGTACAGTTCCTGTCTCTGTATCACACTGCGAGTCACCGTGTACACTTGCGGTCTCTGTATCACACTGGGTGTCACTGTGTACAGTCCCGGTCTCTGTATCACACTGGGTGTCACCGTGTACACTTGCGGTCTCTGTATCACACTGGGAGTCACTGTGTACAGTTCCTGTCTCTGTATCACACTGGGTGTCACTGTGTACAGTTCCTGTCTCTGTATCACAATGGGAGTCACTGTGTACAGTTCCTGTCTCTGTATCACACTGGGAGTCACTGTGTACAGTTCCTGTCTCTGTATCACACTGGCAGTCACTGTGTACAGTTCCTGTCTCTGTATCACACTGGGAGTCACTGTGTACAGTTCCAGTCTCTGTATCACACTGGGAGTCACTGTGTACAGTTCCTGTCTGTGTATCACAATGGGAGTCACCGTGTACAGTTCCTGTCTCTGTGTCACACTGGGAGTCACTGTGTACAGTTCCGGTCTCTGTATCACAGTGGGAGTCACCGTGTACAGTTCCTGTCTCTGTATCACACTGGGAATCACTGTGTACAGTTCCTGTCTCTGTATCACACTGGGAGTCCCTGTGTACAGTCCCGGTCTCTGTATCACACTGGGAGTCACAGTGTACAGTTCCTGTCTCTGTATCACACTGGGAGTCACCGTGTACAGTTCCTGTCTCCGTGTCTCACTGGGAGTCACTGTGTACAGTTCCTGTCTCTGTATCACACTGGGAGTCACTGTGCACAGTTCCTGTCTCTGTATCACACTGGGAGTCACTGTGTACAGTTCCTGTCTCTGTATCACACTGGGTGTCACTGTGTACAGTCCCGGTCTCTGTATCACACTGGGAGTCACCGTGTACACTTGCGGTCTCTGTATCACACTGGGTGTCACTGTGTACAGTTCCTGTCTCTGTATCACACTGGGAGTCACCGTGTACAGTTCCGGTCTCTGTATCACACTGGGAGTCACTGTGTACAGTTCCTGTCTCTGTATCACACTGGGAGTCACTGTGTACAGTTCCTGTCTCTGTATCACACTGGGAGTCACTGTGTACAGTTCCTGTCTCTGTATCACACTGGGAGTCACTGTGTACAGTTCCTGTCTCTGTATCACACTGGGAGTCACCGTGTACAGTTCCTGTGTCTGTGTCACACTGGGAGTCACCGTGTACAGTTCCGGTCTCTGTATCACACTGGGAGTCACTGTGTACAGTTCCTGTCTCTGTATCACACTGGGAGTCACTGTGTACAGTTCCTGTCTCTGTATCACAATGGGGGTCCCTGTGTACAGTCCCGGTCTCTGTATCACACTGGGAGTCACAGTGTACAGTTCCTGTCTCTGTATCACACTGGGAGTCACCGTGTACAGTTCCTATCTCCGTGTCACACTGGGAGTCACTGTGTACAGTCCCGGTCTCTGTATCACACTGGGAGTCACCGTGTACAGTTCCGGTCTCTGTATCACACTGGGAGTCACAGTGTACAGTTCCTGTCTCTGTATCACACTGGGAGTCACCGTGTACAGTTCCTATCTCCGTGTCACACTGGGAGTCACTGTGTACAGTCCCGGTCTCTGTATCACACTGGGAGTCACCGTGTACACTTGCGGTCTCTGTATCACACTGGGTGTCACTGTGTACAGTTCCTGTCTCTGTATCACACTGGGAGTCACTGTGTACAGTTCCTGTCTCTGTATCACACTGGGAGTCACTGTGTACAGTTCCTGTCTCTGTATCACACTGGGAGTCACTGTGTACAGTTCCTGTCTCTGTATCACACTGGGAGTCACTGTGTACAGTTCCGGTCTCTGAATCACACTGGGAGTCACTGTGTGCAGTTCCTGTCTCTGGATCACACTGGGAGTAACCGTGTACACTTCCTGTCTCTGTATCACACTGGGTGTCACTGTGTACAGTTCCGGTCTCTGTATCACACTGGGAGTCCCTGTGTGCAGTTCCTGTCTCTGTATCACACTGCGAGTCACCGTGTACAGTTCCGGTCTCTGTATCACACTGGGAGTCCCTGTGTACAGTTCCTGTCTCTGTATCACACTGCGAGTCACCGTGTACACTTGCGGTCTCTGTATCACACTGGGTGTCACTGTGTACAGTCCCGGTCTCTGTATCACACTGGGTGTCACCGTGTACACTTGCGGTCTCTGTATCACACTGGGAGTCACTGTGTACAGTTCCTGTCTCTGTATCACACTGGGTGTCACTGTGTACAGTTCCTGTCTCTGTATCACAATGGGAGTCACTGTGTACAGTCCCTGTCTCTGTATCACACTGGGAGTCACTGTGTACAGTTCCTGTCTCTGTATCACACTGGGAGTCACTGTGTACAGTTCCTGTCTCTGTATCACACTGGCAGTCACTGTGTACAGTTCCTGTCTCTGTATCACACTGGGAGTCACTGTGTACAGTTCCAGTCTCTGTATCACACTGGGAGTCACTGTGTACAGTTCCTGTCTGTGTATCACACTGGGAGTCACCGTGTACAGTTCCTGTCTCTGTGTCACACTGGGAGTCACTGTGTACAGTTCCGGTCTCTGTATCACAGTGGGAGTCACCGTGTACAGTTCCTGTCTCTGTATCACACTGGGAATCACTGTGTACAGTTCCTGTCTCTGTATCACACTGGGAGTCCCTGTGTACAGTCCCGGTCTCTGTATCACACTGGGAGTCACAGTGTACAGTTCCTGTCTCTGTATCACACTGGGAGTCACCGTGTACAGTTCCTGTCTCCGTGTCTCACTGGGAGTCACTGTGTACAGTTCCTGTCTCTGTATCACACTGGGAGTCACTGTGCACAGTTCCTGTCTCTGTATCACACTGGGAGTCACTGTGTACAGTTCCGGTCTCTGTATCACACTGGGAGTCACTGTGTACAGTTCCTGTCTCTGTATCACACTGGGAGTCACTGTGTACAGTCCCTGTCTCTGTATCACACTGGGAGTACCTGTGTACAGTTCCTGTCTCTGTATCACACTGCGAGTCACCGTGTACAGTTCCGGTCTCTGTATCACACTGGGAGTCCCTGTGTACAGTTCCTGTCTCTGTATCACACTGCGAGTCACCGTGTACAGTTCCGATCTCTGTATCACACAGGGAGTCATCGTGTACAGTTCCTGTCTCTGTATCACACTGGGAGTCACTGTGTACAGTTCCTATCTCTGTATCACACTGGGAGTCACCGTGTACAGTTCCTGTCTCTGTATCACAGTGGGAGTCACCGTGTACAGTTCCGGTCTCTGTATCACACTGGGAGTCACCGTGTACAGTTCCTGTCTCTGTGTCACACTGGGAGTCACTGTGTACAGTTCCGGTCTCTGTATCACACTGGGAGTCACTGTGTACAGTTCCGGTCTCTGTATCACACTGGGAGTCACTGTGTACAGTTCCTGTCTCTGTATCACACTGGGAGTCACTGTGTACAGTTCCTGTCTCTGTATCACACTGGGAGTCCCTGTGTACAGTCCCGGTCTCTGTATCACACTGGGAGTCACAGTGTACAGTTCCTGTCTCTGTATCACACTGGGAGTCACCGTGTACAGTTCCTATCTCCGTGTCACACTGGGAGTCACTGTGTACAGTTCCTGTCTCTGTATCACACTGGGAGTCACTGTGCACAGTTCCTGTCTCTGTATCACACTGGGAGTCACTGTGTACAGTTCCGGTCTCTGTATCACACTGGGAGTCACTGTGTACAGTTCCTGTCTCTGTATCACACTGGGAGTCACTGTGTACAGTCCCTGTCTCTGTATCACACTGGGAGTCCCTGTGTACAGTTCCTGTCTCTGTATCACACTGCGAGTCACCGTGTACAGTTCCGGTCTCTGTATCAGACTGGGAGTCCCTGTGTACAGTTCCTGTCTCTGTATCACACTGGGAGTCACCGTGTACACTTGCGGTCTCTGTATCACACTGGGTGTCACTGTGTACAGTTCCTGTCTCTGTATCACACTGGGAGTCACTGTGTACAGTTCCTGTCTCTGTATCACACTGGGAGTCACTGTGTACAGTTCCTGTCTCTGTATCACACTGGGAGTCACCGTGTACAGTTCCTGTCTCTGTGTCACACTGGGAGTCACTGTGTACCGTTCCGGTCTCTGTATCACACTGGGAGTCACTGTGTACAGATCCTGTCTCTGTATCACACTGGGAGTCACTGTGTACAGTTCCTGTCTCTGTATCACACTGGGAGTCCCTGTGTACAGTCCCGGTCTCTGTATCACACTGGGAGTCACTGTGTACAGTCCCTGTCTCTGTATCACACTGGGAGTCATCGTGTACAGTTCCTGTCTCTGTATCACACTGGGAGTCACTGTGTACAGTTCCTGTCTCTGTATCACACTGGGAGTCACTGTGGACAGTTCCGGTCTCTGTATCACTTTGGGCGTCACTGTGTACAGTTCCTGTCTCTGTATCACACTGGGAGTCACCGTGTACAGTCCCTGTCTCTGTATCACACTGGGAGTCCCTGTGTACAGTTCCTGTCTCTGTATCACACTGCGAGTCACCGTGTACAGTTCCGGTCTCTGTATCACACTGGGAGTCCCTGTGTACAGTTCCTGTCTCTGTATCACACTGCGAGTCACCGTGTACACTTGCGGTCTCTGTATCACACTGGGTGTCACTGTGTACAGTCCCGGTCTCTGTATCACACTGGGAGTCACCGTGTACACTTGCGGTCTCTGTATCACACTGGGTGTCACTGTGTACAGTTCCTGTCTCTGTATCACACTGGGAGTCACTGTGTACAGTTCCTGTCTCTGTATCACACTGGGAGTCACTGTGTACAGTCCCTGTCTCTGTATCACACTGGGAGTCCCTGTGTACAGTTCCTGTCTCTGTATCACACTGCGAGTCACCGTGTACAGTTCCGGTCTCTGTATCACACTGGGAGTCCCTGTGTACAGTTCCTGTCTCTGTATCACACTGCGAGTCACCGTGTACAGTTCCGGTCTCTGTATCACACTGGGAGT
Organism: Chiloscyllium plagiosum; assembly: GCF_037043375.1. Classification (NCBI taxonomy): domain Eukaryota; kingdom Metazoa; phylum Chordata; class Chondrichthyes; order Orectolobiformes; family Hemiscylliidae; genus Chiloscyllium; species Chiloscyllium plagiosum. The sequence goes on from NW_028270178.1 coordinate 4,942,739, forward strand.
CATCGTGTACAGTTCCTGTCTCTGTATCACACTGGGAGTCACTGTGTACAGTTCCTGTCTCTGTATCACACTGCGAGTCACCGTGTACAGTTCCTGTCTCTGTATCACAGTGGGAGTCACCGTGTACAGTTCCGGTCTCTGTATAACACTGGGAGTCATCGTGTACAGTTCCTGTCTCTGTATCACACTGGGAGTCACTGTGTACAGTTCCGGTCTCTGTATCACTTTGGGCGTCACTGTGTACAGTTCCTGTCTCTGTATCACACTGGGAGTCACCGTGTACAGTCCCTGTCTCTGTATCACACTGGGAGTCCCTGTGTACAGTTCCTGTCTCTGTATCACACTGCGAGTCACCGTGTACAGTTCCGGTCTCTGTATCACACTGGGAGTCCCTGTGTACAGTTCCTGTCTCTGTATCACACTGCGAGTCACCGTGTACACTTGCGGTCTCTGTATCACACTGGGTGTCACTGTGTACAGTCCCGGTCTCTGTATCACACTGGGAGTCACCGTGTACACTTGCGGTCTCTGTATCACACTGGGTGTCACTGTGTACAGTTCCTGTCTCTGTATCACACTGGGAGTCACTGTGTACAGTTCCTGTCTCTGTATCACACTGGGAGTCACTGTGTACAGTTCCTGTCTCTGTATCACACTGGGAGTCACTGTGTACAGTTCCAGTCTCTGTATCACACTGGGAGTCACTGTGTACAGTTCCTGTCTGTGTATCACACTGGGAGTCACCGTGTACACTTCCTGTCTCTGTGTCACACTGGGAGTCACTGTGTACAGTTCCGGTCTCTGTATCACACTGGGAGTCACTGTGTACAGTTCCTGTCTCTGTATCACACTGGGAGTCATCGTGTACAGTTCCGGTCTCTGTATCACACTGGGAGTCACTGTGTACAGTTCCTGTCTCTGTATCACACTGGGAGTCCCTGTGTACAGTCCCGGTCTCTGTATCACACTGGGAGTCACAGTGTACAGTTCCTGTCTCTGTATCACACTGGGAGTCACTGTGTACAGTTCCAGTCTCTGTATCACACTGGGAGTCACTGTGTACAGTTCCTGTCTGTGTATCACACTGGGAGTCACCGTGTACAGTTCCTGTCTCTGTGTCACACTGGGAGTCACCGTGTACAGTTCCGGTCTCTGTATCACACTGGGAGTCACTGTGTACAGTTCCTGACTCTGTATCACACTGGGAGTCACTGTGTACAGTTCCTGTCTCTGTATCACACTGGGAGTCACTGTGCACAGTTCCTGTCTCTGTATCACACTGGGAGTCACTGTGTACAGTTCCTGTCTCTGTATCACACTGGGAGTCACTGTGTACAGTTCCTGTCTCTGTATCACACTGGGAGTCACTGTGTACAGTTCCTGTCTCTGTATCACACTGGGAGTGACTGTGTACAGTCCCTGTCTCTGTATCACACTGCGAGTCACCGTGTACAGTTCCGGTCTCTGTATTACACTGGGAGTCCCTGTGTACAGTTCCTGTCTCTGTATCACACTGGGAGTCACCGTGTACAGTTCCGGTCTCTGTATCACACTGGGAGTCATCGTGTACAGTTCCTGTCTCTGTATCACACTGGGAGTCACTGTGTACAGTTCCTGTCTCTGTATCACACTGCGAGTCACCGTGTACAGTTCCTGTCTCTGTATCACAGTGGGAGTCACCGTGTACAGTTCCTGTCTCTGTGTCACACTGGGAGTCACCGTGTACAGTTCCGGTCTCTGTATCACACTGGGAGTCACTGTGTACAGTTCCTGTCTCTGTATCACACTGGGAGTCACTGTGTACAGTTCCTGTCTCTGTATCACACTGGGAGTCCCTGTGTACAGTCCCGGCCTCTGTATCACACTGGGAGTCACTGTGTACCGTTCCTGTCTCTGTATCACACTGGGAGTCACCGTGTACAGTTCCTATCTCCGTGTCACACTGGGAGTCACTGTGTACAGTTCCTGTCTCTGTATCAGACTGGGAGTCCCTGTGTACAGTTCCTGTCTCTGTATCACACTGCGAGTCACCGTGTACAGTTCCTGTCTCTGTATCACACTGGGAGTCACTGTGTACAGTTCCTGTCTCTGTATCACACTGGGAGTCACTGTGTACAGTTCCTGTCTCTGTATCACACTGGGAGTCTCTGTGTACAGTTCCAGTCTCTGTATCACACTGGGAGTCACTGTGTACAGTTCCTGTCTGTGTATCACACTGGGAGTCACCGTGTACAGTTCCTGTCTCTGTGTCACACTGGGAGTCACTGTGTACAGTTCCTGTCTCTGTATCACACTGGGAGTCACTGTGTACAGTTCCTGTCTCTGTATCACACTGGGAGTCACTGTGTACAGTTCCTGTCTCTGTATCACACTGGGAGTCACTGTGTACAGTTCCTGTCTCTGTATCACACTGGGAGTCTCTGTGTACAGTTCCAGTCTCTGTATCACACTGGGAGTCACTGTGTACAGTTCCTGTCTGTGTATCACACTGGGAGTCACCGTGTACAGTTCCTGTCTCTGTGTCACACTGGGAGTCACTGTGTACAGTTCCTGTCTGTGTATCACACTGGGAGTCACCGTGTACAGTTCCGGTCTCTGTATCACACTGGGAGTCACTGTGTACAGATCCTGTCTCTGTATCACACTGGGTGTCACTGTGTACAGTCCCGGTCTCTGTATCACACTGGGAGTCACCGTGTACACTTGCGGTCTCTGTATCACACTGGGTGTCACTGTGTACAGTTCCTGTCTCTGTATCACACTGGGAGTCACTGTGTACAGTTCCTGTCTCTGTATCACACTGGGAGTCACTGTGTACAGTTCCTGTCTCTGTATCACACTGGGAGTCACTGTGTACAGTTCCTGTCTCTGTATCACACTGGGAGTCACTGTGTACAGTTCCGGTCTCTGAATCACACTGGGAGTCACTGTGTGCAGTTCCTGTCTCTGGATCACACTGGGAGTTAACGTGTACACTTCCTGTCTCTGTATCACACTGGGTGTCACTGTGTACAGTTCCTGTCTCTGTATCACACTGGGAGTCACTGTGTACAGATCCTGTCTCTGTATCACACTGGGTGTCACTGTGTACAGTCCCGGTCTCTGTATCACACTGGGAGTCACCGTGTACACTTGCGGTCTCTGTATCACACTGGGTGTCACTGTGTACAGTTCCTGTCTCTGTATCACACTGGGAGTCACTGTGTACAGTTCCTGTCTCTGTATCACACTGGGAGTCACTGTGTACAGTTCCTGTCTCTGTATCACACTGGGAGTCACTGTGTACAGTTCCTGTCTCTGTATCACACTGGGAGTCACTGTGTACAGTTCCGGTCTCTGAATCACACTGGGAGTCATCGTGTACAGTTCCTGTCTCTGTATCACTTTGGGCGTCACTGTGTACAGTTCCTGTCTCTGTATCACACTGGGAGTCACTGTGTACAGTTCCTTACTCTGTATCACACTGGGAGTCACAGTCTACAATTCCTGTCTCTGTATCACACTGGGAGTCACTGTGTACAGTTCCTGTCTCTGTATCACACTGGGAGTCCCTGTGTACAGTTCCTGTCTCTGTATCACACTGCGAGTCACCGTGAACACTTGCGGTCTCTGTATCACACTGGGAGTCACTGTGTACAGTTCCTGTCTCTGTATCACACTGGGAGTCCCTGTGTACAGTCCCGGTCTCTGTATCACACTGGGAGTCACAGTGTACAGTTCCTGTCTCTGTATCACACTGGGAGTCACCGTGTACAGTTCCTGTCTCCGTGTCACACTGGGAGTCACTGTGTACAGTTCCTGTCTCTGTATCACACTGGGAGTCACTGTGCACAGTTCCTGTCTCTGTATCACACTGGGAGTCACTGTGTACAGTTCCGGTCTCTGTATCACACTGGGAGTCACTGTGTACAGTTCCTGTCTCTGTATCACACTGGGAGTCACTGTGTACAGTCCCTGTCTCTGTATCACACTGGGAGTCCCTGTGTACAGTTCCTGTCTCTGTATCACACTGCGAGTCACCGTGTACAGTTCCGGTCTCTGTATCACACTGGGAGTCCCTGTGTACAGTTCCTGTCTCTGTATCACACTGCGAGTCACCGTGTACAGTTCCGGTCTCTGTATCACACTGGGAGTCATCGTGTACAGTTCCTGTCTCTGTATCACACTGGGAGTCACTGTGTACAGTTCCTGTCTCTGTATCACACTGCGAGTCACCGTGTACAGTTCCTGTCTCTGTATCACAGTGGGAGTCACCGTGTACATTTCCGGTCTCTGTATCACACTGGGAGTCATCGTGTACAGTTCCTGTCTCTGTATCACACTGGGAGTCACTGTGTACAGTTCCCTTCTCTGAATCACTTTGGGCGTCACTGTGTACAGTTCCTGTCTCTGTATCACACTGGGAGTCACCGTGTACAGTCCCTGTCTCTGTATCGCACTGGGAGTCACCGTGTACAGTTCTTGTCTCTGTATCACACTGGGAGTCACTGTGTACAGTTCCGGTCTCTGTATCACACTGGGAGTCACTGTGTACAGTTCCGTTCTCTGTATCACACTGGGAGTCACTGTGTACAGTCCCTGTCTCTGTATCACACTGGGAGTCCCTGTGTACAGTTCCTGTCTCTGTATCACACTGCGAGTCACCGTGTACAGTTCCGGTCTCTGTATCACACTGGGAGTCCCTGTGTACAGTTCCTGTCTCTGTATCACACTGCGAGTCACCGTGTACAGTTCCGGTCTCTGTATCACACTGGGAGTCATCGTGTACAGTTCCTGTCTCTGTATCACACTGGGAGTCACTGTGTACAGTTCCTGTCTCTGTATCACACTGGGAGTCACTGTGTACAGTTCCTGTCTCTGTATCACACTGGGAGTGACTGTGTACAGTCCCTGTCTCTGTATCACACTGCGAGTCACCGTGTACAGTTCCGGTCTCTGTATTACACTGGGAGTCCCTGTGTACAGTTCCTGTCTCTGTATCACACTGGGAGTCACCGTGTACAGTTCCGGTCTCTGTATCACACTGGGAGTCATCGTGTACAGTTCCTGTCTCTGTATCACACTGGGAGTCACTGTGTACAGTTCCTGTCTCTGTATCACACTGCGAGTCACCGTGTACAGTTCCTGTCTCTGTATCACAGTGGGAGTCACCGTGTACAGTTCCGGTCTCTGTATCACACTGGGAGTCACCGTGTACAGTTCCTGTCTCTGTGTCACACTGGGAGTCACCGTGTACAGTTCCGGTCTCTGTATCACACTGGGAGTCACTGTGTACAGTTCCTGTCTCTGTATCACACTGGGAGTCACTGTGTACAGTTCCTGTCTCTGTATCACACTGGGAGTCCCTGTGTACAGTCCCGGCCTCTGTATCACACTGGGAGTCACAGTGTACCGTTCCTGTCTCTGTATCACACTGGGAGTCACCGTGTACAGTTCCTATCTCCGTGTCACACTGGGAGTCACTGTGTACAGTTCCTGTCTCTGTACCACACTGGGAGTCACTGTGTACAGTTCCTGTCTCTGTATCACACTGGGAGTCACCGTGTACACTTGCGGTGTCTGTATCACACTGGGTGTCACTGTGCACAGTCCCGGTCTCTGTATCACACTGGGAGTCACAGTGTACAGTTCCTGTCTCTGTATCACACTGGGAGTCACCGTGTACAGTTCCTGTCTCCGTGTCACACTGGGAGTCACTGTGTACAGTTCCTGTCTCTGTATCACACTGGGAGTCACTGTGCACAGTTCCTGTCTCTGTATCACACTGGGAGTCACTGTGTACAGTTCCGGTCTCTGTATCACACTGGGAGTCACTGTGTACAGTTCCTGTCGCTGTATCACACTGGGAGTCACTGTGTACAGTCCCTGTCTCTGTATCACACTGGGAGTCCCTGTGTACAGTTCCTGTCTCTGTATCACACTGCGAGTCACCGTGTACAGTTCCGGTCTCTGTATCACACTGGGAGTCCCTGTGTACAGTTCCTGTCTCTGTATCACACTGCGAGTCACCGTGTACAGTTCCGGTCTCTGTATCACACTGGGAGTCATCGTGTACAGTTCCTGTCTCTGTATCACACTGGGAGTCACTGTGTACAGTTCCTGTCTCTGTATCACACTGCGAGTCACCGTGTACAGTTCCTGTCTCTGTATCACACTGGGAGTCACTGTGTACAGTTCCTGTCTCTGTATCACACTGGGAGTCACTGTGTACAGCTCCTGTCTCTGTATCACACTGGGAGTCACTGTGTACAGTTCCAGTCTCTGTATCACACTGGGAGTCATCGTGTACAGTTCCTGTCTCTGTATCACACTGCGAGTCACCGTGTACAGTTCCTGTCTCTGTATCACACTGGGAGTCACTGTGTACAGCTCCTGTCTCTGTATCACACTGGGAGTCACCGTGTACATGTCCGGTCTCTGTATCACACTGGGAGTCATCGTGTACAGTTCCTGTCTCTGTATCACACTGGGACTCACTCTGTACAGTTCCTGTCTCTGTATCACACTGGGAGTCACCGTGTACAGTTCCTGTCTCTGTATCACACTGGGAGTCACCGTGTACAGTTCCCTTCTCTGTATCAATTTGGGCGTCACTGTGTACAGTTCCTGTCTCTGTATCACACTGGGAGTCACCGTGTACAGTCCCTGTCTCTGTATCGCACTGGGAGTCACCGTGTACAGTTCTTGTCTCTGTATCACACTGGGAGTCACTGTGTACAGTTCCGGTCTCTGTATCACACTGGGAGTCACTGTGTACAGTTCCGGTCTCTGTATCACACTGGGAGTCACTGTGTACAGTCCCTGTCTCTGTATCACACTGGGAGTCCCTGTGTACAGTTCCTGTCTCTGTATCACACTGCGAGTCACCGTGTACAGTTCCCGTCTCTGTATCACACTGGGAGTCATCGTGTACAGTTCCTGTCTCTGTATCACACTGGGAGTCACTGTGTACAGTTCCTGTCTGTGTATCACACTGCGAGTCACTGTGTACAGTTCCTGTCTCTGTATCACAGTGGGAGTCACCGTGTACAGTTCCGGTCTCTGTATCACACTGGGAGTCATCGTGTACAGTTCCTGTCTCTGTATCACACTGGGAGTCACTGTGTACAGTTCCTGTCTCTGTATCAGTTTGGGCGTCACTGTGTACAGTTCCGGTCTCTGTATCACACTGGGAGTCACCGTGTACAGTTCCTGTCTCTGTATCACTTTGGGCGTCACTGTGTACAGTTCCTGTCTCTGTATCACACTGGGAGTCACTGTGTACAGTTCCTTACTCTGTATCACACTGGGAGTCACTGTGTACAATTCCTGTCTCTGTATCACACTGGGAGTCACTGTGTACAGTTCCTGTCTCTGTATCACACTGGGAGTCCCTGTGTACAGTTCCTGTCTCTGTATCACACTGCGAGTCACCGTGAACACTTGCGGTCTCTGTATCACACTGGGTGTCACTGTGTACAGTTCCTGTCTCTGTATCACACTGGGAGTCACTGTGTACAGTTCCTGTCTCTGTATCACACTGGGAGTCACTGTGTACAGTTCCTGTCTCTGTATCACACTGGGAGTCACTGTGTACAGTTCCTGTCTCTGTATCACACTGGGAGTCACTGTGTACAGTTCCAGTCTCTGTATCACACTGGGAGTCACTGTGTACAGTTCCTGTCTCTGTATCACACTGGGTGTCACTGTGTACATTTCCTGTCTCTGTATCACACTGGGAGTCACCGTGTACAGTTCCTGTCTCTGTGTCACACTGGGAGTCACTGTGTACAGTTCCGGTCTCTGTATCACACTGGGAGTCACTGTGTACAGTTCCTGTCTCTGTATCACACTGGGAGTCACTGTGTACAGTTCCTGTCTCTGTATCACACTGGGAGTCCCTGTGTACAGTCCCGGTCTCTGTATCACACTGGGAGTCACAGTGTACAGTTCCTGTCTCTGTATCACACTGGGAGTCACCGTGTACAATTCCTGTCTCCGTGTCACACTGGGAGTCACTGTGTACAGTTCCTGTCTCTGTATCACACTGGGAGTCACTGTGCACAGTTCCTGTCTCTGTATCACACTGGGAGTCACTGTGTACAGTTCCGGTCTCTGTATCACACTGGGAGTCACTGTGTACAGTTCCTGTCTCTGTATCACACTGGGAGTCACTGTGTACAGTCCCTGTCTCTGTATCACACTGGGAGTCCCTGTGTACAGTTCCTGTCTCTGTATCACACTGCGAGTCACCGTGTACAGTTCCGGTCTCTGTATCACACTGGGAGTCCCTGTGTACAGTTCCTGTCTCTGTATCACACTGCGAGTCACCGTGTACAGTTCCGGTCTCTGTATCACACTGGGAGTCATCGTGTACAGTTCCTGTCTCTGTATCACACTGGGAGTCACTGTGTACAGTTCCTGTCTCTGTATCACACTGCGAGTCACCGTGTACAGTTCCTGTCTCTGTATCACAGTGGGAGTCACCGTGTACATTTCCGGTCTCTGTATCACACTGGGAGTCATCGTGTACAGTTCCTGTCTCTGTATCACAGTGGGAGTCACCGTGTACATTTCCGGTCTCTGTATCACACTGGGAGTCATCGTGTACAGTTCCTGTCTCTGTATCACACTGGGAGTCACTGTGTACAGTTCCCTTCTCTGAATCACTTTGGGCGTCACTCTGTACAGTTCCCTTCTCTGTATCACTTTGGGCGTCACTGTGTACAGTTCCTGTCTCTGTATCACACTGGGAGTCACCGTGTACAGTCCCTGTCTCTGTATCGCACTGGGAGTCACCGTGTACAGTTCCTGTCTCTGTATCACAGTGGGAGTCACCGTGTACAGTTCCGGTCTCTGTATCACACTGGGAGTCATCGTGTACAGTTCCTGTCTCTGTATCACACTGGGAGTCACTGTGTACAGTTCCTGTCTCTGTATCAGTTTGGGCGTCACTGTGTACAGTTCCTGTCTCTGTATCACACTGGGAGTCACCGTGTACAGTCCCTGTCTCTGTATCGCACTGGGAGTCACTGTGTACAGTTCCGGTCTCTGTATCACACTGGGAGTCACTGTGTACAGTTCCGGTCTCTGTATCGCACTGGGAGTCACTGTGTACAGTTCCTGTCTCTGTATCACACTGGGAGTCACTGTGTACACTTGCGGTCTCTGTATCACACTGGGTGTCACTGTGTACAGTCCCGGTCTCTGTATCACACTGGGAGTCACCGTGTACACTTGCGGTCTCTGTATCACACTGGGTGTCACTGTGTACAGTCCCGGTCTCTGTATCACACTGGGAGTCACCGTGTACAGTTCCGGTCTCTGTATCACACTGGGAGTCACCGTGTACTGTTCCTGTCTCTGTATCACACTGGGAGTCACCGTGTACACTTGCGGTCTCTGTATCACACTGGGTGTCACTGTGTACAGTTCCTGTCTCTGTATCGCACTGGGAGTCACTGTGTACAGTTCCTGTCTCTGTATCACACTGGGAGTCACTGTGTACAGTTCCTGTCTCTGTATCACACTGGGAGTCACTGTGTACAGTTCCTGTCTCTGTATCACACTGGGAGTCACTGTGTACAGTTCCAGTCTCTGTATCCCACTGGGAGTCACTGTGTACAGTTCCTGTCTCTGTATCACACTGGGAGTCACCGTGTACACTTGCGGTCTCTGTATCACACTGGGTGTCACTGTGTACAGTCCCGGTCTCTGTATCACACTGGGAGTCACCGTGTACAGTTCCGGTCTCTGTATCACACTGGGAGTCACCGTGTACTGTTCCTGTCTCTGTATCACACTGGGAGTCACCGTGTACACTTGCGGTCTCTGTATCACACTGGGTGTCACTGTGTACAGTTCCTGTCTCTGTATCGCACTGGGAGTCACTGTGTACAGTTCCTGTCTCTGTATCACACTGGGAGTCACTGTGTACAGTTCCTGTCTCTGTATCACACTGGGAGTCACTGTGTACAGTTCCTGTCTCTGTATCACACTGGGAGTCAGTGTGTACACTTGCGGTCTCTGTATCACACTGGGAGTCACTGTGTACAGTTCCTGTCTCTGTATCACACTGGGTGTCACTGTGTACATTTCCTGTCTCTGTATCACACTGGGAGTCACTGTGTACAGTTCCTGTCTCTGTATCGCACTGGGAGTCACTGTGTACAGTTCCTGTCTCTGTATCACACTGGGAGTCAGTGTGTACACTTGCGGTCTCTGTATCACACTGGGTGTCACTGTGTACAGTCCCGGTCTCTGTATCACACTGGGAGTCACCGTGTACACTTGCGGTCTCTGTATCACACTGGGTGTCACTGTGTACATTTCCTGTCTCTGTATCACACTGGGAGTCACTGTGTACAGTTCCTGTCTCTGTATCACACTGGGAGTCACTGTGTACAGTTCCTGTCTCTGTATCACACTGGGAGTCACTGTGTACAGTTCCTGTCTCTGTATCACACTGGGAGTCACTATGTACAGTTCCGGTCTCTGAATCACACTGGGAGTCACTGTGTACAGTTCCTGTCTCTGTATCACACTGGGAGTGACCGTGTACACTTCCTGTCTCTGTATCACACTGGGAGTCACCGTGTACAGTTCCTGTCTCTGTATCACACTGGGAGTCACTGTGTACAGTTCCGGTCCCTGTATCACACTGGGAGTCACTGTGTACAGTTCCGGTCTCTGTATCACACTGGGAGTCACCGTGTACAATTCCGGTCCCTGTATCACACTGGGTGTCACTGTGTACAGTTCCTGTCTCTGTTTCACACTGGGAGTCACTGTGTACAGTTCCTGTCTCTGTACCACACTGGGAGTCACCGTGTACAGTTCCTGTCTCTGTGTCACACTGGGAGTCACTGTGTATAGTTCCGGTCTCTGTATCACACTGGGAGTCACTGTGTACAGTTCCTGTCTCTGTATCACACTGGGAGTCACTGTGTACAGTTCCTGTCTCTGTATCACACTGGGAGTCCCTGTGTACAGTCCCGGTCTCTGTATCACACTGGGAGTCACAGTGTACAGTTCCTGTCTCTGTATCACACTGGGAGTCACCGTGTACAGTTCCGGTCTCTGTATCACACTGGGAGTCACTGTGTACAGTTCCAGTCTCTGTATCACACTGGGAGTCACAGTGTACAGTTCCTGTCTCTGTATCACACTGGGAGTCATCGTGTACAGTTCCTGTCTCTGTATCACACTGGGAGTCACTGTGTACAGTTCCTGTCTCTGTATCACACTGCGAGTCACTGTGTACAGTTCCTGTCTCTGTATCACAGTGGGAGTCACCGTGTACAGTTCCGGTCTCTGTATCACACTGGGAGTCATCGTGTACAGTTCCTGTCTCTGTATCACACTGGGAGTCACTGTGTACAGTTCCTGTCTCTGTATCACACTGCGAGTCACCGTGTACAGTTCCGGTCTCTGTATCACACTGGGAGTCATCGTGTACAGTTCCTGTCTCTGTATCACACTGGGAGTCACTGTGTACAGTTCCTGTCTCTGTATCACACTGGGAGTCACTGTGTACAGTTCCTGTCTCTGTATCACACTGGGAGTGACTGTGTACAGTCCCTGTCTCTGTATCACACTGCGAGTCACCGTGTACAGTTCCGGTCTCTGTATTACACTGGGAGTCCCTGTGTACAGTTCCTGTCTCTGTATCACACTGGGAGTCACCGTGTACAGTTCCGGTCTCTGTATCACACTGGGAGTCATCGTGTACAGTTCCTGTCTCTGTATCACACTGGGAGTCACTGTGTACAGTTCCTGTCTCTGTATCACACTGCGAGTCACCGTGTACAGTTCCTGTCTCTGTATCACAGTGGGAGTCACCGTGTACAGTTCCGGTCTCTGTATCACACTGGGAGTCACCGTGTACAGTTCCTGTCTCTGTGTCACACTGGGAGTCACCGTGTACAGTTCCGGTCTCTGTATCACACTGGGAGTCACTGTGTACAGTTCCTGTCTCTGTATCACACTGGGAGTCACTGTGTACAGTTCCTGTCTCTGTATCACACTGGGAGTCCCTGTGTACAGTCCCGGCCTCTGTATCACACTGGGAGTCACAGTGTACCGTTCCTGTCTCTGTATCACACTGGGAGTCACCGTGTACAGTTCCTATCTCCGTGTCACACTGGGAGTCACTGTGTACAGTTCCTGTCTCTGTACCACACTGGGAGTCACTGTGTACAGTTCCTGTCTCTGTATCACACTGGGAGTCACCGTGTACACTTGCGGTGTCTGTATCACACTGGGTGTCACTGTGCACAGTCCCGGTCTCTGTATCACACTGGGAGTCACAGTGTACAGTTCCTGTCTCTGTATCACACTGGGAGTCACCGTGTACAGTTCCTGTCTCCGTGTCACACTGGGAGTCACTGTGTACAGTTCCTGTCTCTGTATCACACTGGGAGTCACTGTGCACAGTTCCTGTCTCTGTATCACACTGGGAGTCACTGTGTACAGTTCCGGTCTCTGTATCACACTGGGAGTCACTGTGTACAGTTCCTGTCTCTGTATCACACTGGGAGTCACTGTGTACAGTCCCTGTCTCTGTATCACACTGGGAGTCACCGTGTACAGTTCCTGTCTCTGTATCACACTGCGAGTCACCGTGTACAGTTCCGGTCTCTGTATCACACTGGGAGTCCCTGTGTACAGTTCCTGTCTCTGTATCACACTGCGAGTCACCGTGTACAGTTCCGGTCTCTGTATCACACTGGGAGTCATCGTGTACAGTTCCTGTCTCTGTATCACACTGGGAGTCACTGTGTACAGTTCCTGTCTCTGTATCACACTGCGAGTCACCGTGTACAGTTCCTGTCTCTGTATCACAGTGGGAGTCACCGTGTACATTTCCGGTCTCTGTATCACACTGGGAGTCATCGTGTACAGTTCCTGTCTCTGTATCACACTGGGAGTCACTCTGTACAGTTCCTGTCTCTGTATCACACTGGGAGTCACCGTGTACAGTTCCTGTCTCTGTATCACACTGGGAGTCACCGTGTACAGTTCCTGTCTCTGTATCACACTGGGAGTCACTGTGTACAGTTCCTGTCTCTGTATCACACTGCGAGTCACCGTGTACAGTTCCTGTCTCTGTATCACAGTGGGAGTCACCGTGTACATTTCCGGTCTCTGTATCACACTGGGAGTCATCGTGTACAGTTCCTGTCTCTGTATCACACTGGGAGTCACCGTGTACAGTTCCTGTCTCTGTATCACACTGGGAGTCACCGTGTACAGTTCCCTTCTCTGTATCACTTTGGGCGTCACTGTGTACAGTTCCTGTCTCTGTATCACACTGGGAGTCACCGTGTACAGTCCCTGTCTCTGTATCGCACTGGGAGTCACCGTGTACAGTTCTTGTCTCTGTATCACACTGGGAGTCACTGTGTACAGTTCCGGTCTCTGTATCACACTGGGAGTCACTGTGTACAGTTCCGGTCTCTGTATCACACTGGGAGTCACTGTGTACAGTCCCTGTCTCTGTATCACACTGGGAGTCCCTGTGTACAGTTCCTGTCTCTGTATCACACTGCGAGTCACCGTGTACAGTTCCGGTCTCTGTATCACACTGGGAGTCATCGTGTACAGTTCCTGTCTCTGTATCACACTGGGAGTCACTGTGTACAGTTCCTGTCTCTGTATCACACTGCGAGTCACTGTGTACAGTTCCTGTCTCTGTATCACAGTGGGAGTCACCGTGTACAGTTCCGGTCTCTGTATCACACTGGGAGTCATCGTGTACAGTTCCTGTCTCTGTATCACACTGGGAGTCACTGTGTACAGTTCCTGTCTCTGTATCAGTTTGGGCGTCACTGTGTACAGTTCCGGTCTCTGTATCACACTGGGAGTCACCGTGTACAGTTCCTGTCTCTGTATCACTTTGGGCGTCACTGTGTACAGTTCCTGTCTCTGTATCACACTGGGAGTCACTGTGTACAGTTCCTTACTCTGTATCACACTGGGAGTCACTGTGTACAATTCCTGTCTCTGTATCACACTGGGAGTCACTGTGTACAGTTCCTGTCTCTGTATCACACTGGGAGTCCCTGTGTACAGTTCCTGTCTCTGTATCACACTGCGAGTCACCGTGAACACTTGCGGTCTCTGTATCACACTGGGTGTCACTGTGTACAGTTCCTGTCTCTGTATCACACTGGGAGTCACTGTGTACAGTTCCTGTCTCTGTATCACACTGGGAGTCACTGTGTACAGTTCCTGTCTCTGTATCACACTGGGAGTCACTGTGTACAGTTCCTGTCTCTGTATCACACTGGGAGTCACTGTGTACAGTTACAGTCTCTGTATCACACTGGGAGTCACTGTGTACAGTTCCTGTCTCTGTATCACACTGAGTGTCACTGTGTACATTTCCAGTCTCTGTATCACACTGGGAGTCACCGTGTACAGTTCCTGTCTCTGTGTCACACTGGGAGTCACTGTGTACAGTTCCGGTCTCTGTATCACACTGGGAGTCACTGTGTACAGTTCCTGTCTCTGTATCACACTGGGAGTCACTGTGTACAGTTCCTGTCTCTGTATCACACTGGGAGTCCCTGTGTACAGTCCCGGTCTCTGTATCACACTGGGAGTCACAGTGTACAGTTCCTGTCTCTGTATCACACTGGGAGTCACCGTGTACAGTTCCTGTCTCCGTGTCACACTGGGAGTCACTGTGTACAGTTCCTGTCTCTGTATCACACTGGGAGTCACTGTGCACAGTTCCTGTCTCTGTATCACACTGGGAGTCACTGTGTACAGTCCCTGTCTCTGTATCACACTGGGAGTCCCTGTGTACAGTTCCTGTCTCTGTATCACACTGCGAGTCACCGTGTACAGTTCCGGTCTCTGTATCACACTGGGAGTCCCTGTGTACAGTTCCTGTCTCTGTATCACACTGCGAGTCACCGTGTACAGTTCCGGTCTCTGTATCACACTGGGAGTCATCGTGTACAGTTCCTGTCTCTGTATCACACTGGGAGTCACTGTGTACAGTTCCTGTCTCTGTATCACACTGCGAGTCACCGTGTACAGTTCCTGTCTCTGTATCACAGTGGGAGTCACCGTGTACATTTCCGGTCTCTGTATCACACTGGGAGTCATCGTGTACAGTTCCTGTCTCTGTATCACAGTGGGAGTCACCGTGTACATTTCCGGTCTCTGTATCACACTGGGAGTCATCGTGTACAGTTCCTGTCTCTGTATCACACTGGGAGTCACTGTGTACAGTTCCCTTCTCTGAATCACTTTGGGCGTCACTCTGTACAGTTCCCTTCTCTGTATCACTTTGGGCGTCACTGTGTACAGTTCCTGTCTCTGTATCACACTGGGAGTCACCGTGTACAGTCCCTGTCTCTGTATCGCACTGGGAGTCACCGTGTACAGTTCCTGTCTCTGTATCACAGTGGGAGTCACCGTGTACAGTTCCGGTCTCTGTATCACACTGGGAGTCATCGTGTACAGTTCCTGTCTCTGTATCACACTGGGAGTCACTGTGTACAGTTCCTGTCTCTGTATCAGTTTGGGCGTCACTGTGTACAGTTCCTGTCTCTGTATCACACTGGGAGTCACCGTGTACAGTCCCTGTCTCTGTATCGCACTGGGAGTCACTGTGTACAGTTCCGGTCTCTGTATCACACTGGGAGTCACTGTGTACAGTTCCGGTCTCTGTATCGCACTGGGAGTCACTGTGTACAGTTCCTGTCTCTGTATCACAC
The DNA here is from genome assembly GCF_037043375.1 of Chiloscyllium plagiosum. Taxonomy (NCBI): domain Eukaryota; kingdom Metazoa; phylum Chordata; class Chondrichthyes; order Orectolobiformes; family Hemiscylliidae; genus Chiloscyllium; species Chiloscyllium plagiosum. The sequence continues at coordinate 4,958,449 of NW_028270178.1, forward strand.
TGGGAGTCACTGTGTACACTTGCGGTCTCTGTATCACACTGGGTGTCACTGTGTACAGTCCCGGTCTCTGTATCACACTGGGAGTCACCGTGTACACTTGCGGTCTCTGTATCACACTGGGTGTCACTGTGTACATTTCCTGTCTCTGTATCACACTGGGAGTCACTGTGTACAGTTCCTGTCTCTGTATCACACTGGGAGTCACTGTGTACAGTTCCTGTCTCTGTATCGCACTGGGAGTCACTGTGTACAGTTCCTGTCTCTGTATCACACTGGGAGTCACTGTGTACACTTGCGGTCTCTGTATCACACTGGGTGTCACTGTGTACAGTCCCGGTCTCTGTATCACACTGGGAGTCAGCGTGTACACTTGCGGTCTCTGTATCACACTGGGTGTCACTGTGTACATTTCCTGTCTCTGTATCACACTGGGAGTCACTGTGTACAGTTCCTGTCTCTGTATCACACTGGGAGTCACTGTGTACAGTTCCTGTCTCTGTATCACACTGGGAGTGACCGTGTACACTTCCTGTCTCTGTATCACACTGGGAGTCACCGTGTACAGTTCCTGTCTCTGTATCACACTGGGAGTCACTGTGTACAGTTCCGGTCCCTGTATCACACTGGGAGTCACTGTGTACAGTTCCTGTCTCTGAATCACACTGGGAGTCACTGTGTACAGTTCCTGTCTCTATATCACACTGGGAGTGACCGTGTACACTTCCTGTCTCTGTATCACACTGGGAGTCACCGTGTACAGTTCCTGTCTCTGTATCACACTGGGAGTCACTGTGTACAGTTCCGGTCCCTGTATCACACTGGGAGTCACTGTGTACAGTTCCGGTCTCTGTATCACACTGGGAGTCACCGTGTACAATTCCGGTCCCTGTATCACACTGGGTGTCACTGTGTACAGTTCCTGTCTCTGTTTCACACTGGGAGTCACTGTGTACAGTTCCTGTCTCTGTACCACACTGGGAGTCACCGTGTACAGTTCCTGTCTCTGTGTCACACTGGGAGTCACTGTGTATAGTTCCGGTCTCTGTATCACACTGGGAGTCACTGTGTACAGTTCCTGTCTCTGTATCACACTGGGAGTCACTGTGTACAGTTCCTGTCTCTGTATCACACTGGGAGTCCCTGTGTACAGTCCCGGTCTCTGTATCACACTGGGAGTCACAGTGTACAGTTCCTGTCTCTGTATCACACTGGGAGTCACCGTGTACAGTTCCGGTCTCTGTATCACACTGGGAGTCACTGTGTACAGTTCCAGTCTCTGTATCACACTGGGAGTCACAGTGTACAGTTCCTGTCTCTGTATCACACTGGGAGTCATCGTGTACAGTTCCTGTCTCTGTATCACACTGGGAGTCACTGTGTACAGTTCCTGTCTCTGTATCACACTGCGAGTCACTGTGTACAGTTCCTGTCTCTGTATCACAGTGGGAGTCACCGTGTACAGTTCCGGTCTCTGTATCACACTGGGAGTCATCGTGTACAGTTCCTGTCTCTGTATCACACTGGGAGTCACTGTGTACAGTTCCTGTCTCTGTATCAGTTTGGGCGTCACTGTGTACAGTTCCTGTCTCTGTATCACACTGGGAGTCCCTGTGTACAGTTCCTGTCTCTGTATCACACTGCGAGTCACCGTGAACACTTGCGGTCTCTGTATCACACTGGGTGTCACTGTGTACAGTTCCTGTCTCTGTATCACACTGGGAGTCACTGTGTACAGTTCCTGTCTCTGTATCACACTGGGAGTCACTGTGTACAGTTCCTGTCTCTGTATCACACTGGGAGTCACTGTGTACAGTTCCTGTCTCTGTATCACACTGGGAGTCACTGTGTACAGTTCCAGTCTCTGTATCACACTGGGAGTCACTGTGTACAGTTCCTGTCTCTGTATCACACTGGGTGTCACTGTGTACATTTCCTGTCTCTGTATCACACTGGGAGTCACCGTGTACAGTTCCTGTCTCTGTGTCACACTGGGAGTCACTGTGTACAGTTCCGGTCTCTGTATCACACTGGGAGTCACTGTGTACAGTTCCTGTCTCTGTATCACACTGGGAGTCACTGTGTACAGTTCCTGTCTCTGTATCACACTGGGAGTCCCTGTGTACAGTCCCGGTCTCTGTATCACACTGGGAGTCACAGTGTACAGTTCCTGTCTCTGTATCACACTGGGAGTCACCGTGTACAGTTCCTGTCTCCGTGTCACACTGGGAGTCACTGTGTACAGTTCCTGTCTCTGTATCACACTGGGAGTCACTGTGCACAGTTCCTGTCTCTGTATCACACTGGGAGTCACTGTGTACAGTTCCGGTCTCTGTATCACACTGGGAGTCACTGTGTACAGTTCCTGTCTCTGTATCACACTGGGAGTCACTGTGTACAGTCCCTGTCTCTGTATCACACTGGGAGTCCCTGTGTACAGTTCCTGTCTCTGTATCACACTGCGAGTCACCGTGTACAGTTCCGGTCTCTGTATCACACTGGGAGTCCCTGTGTACAGTTCCTGTCTCTGTATCACACTGCGAGTCACCGTGTACAGTTCCGGTCTCTGTATCACACTGGGAGTCATCGTGTACAGTTCCTGTCTCTGTATCACACTGGGAGTCACTGTGTACAGTTCCTGTCTCTGTATCACACTGCGAGTCACCGTGTACAGTTCCTGTCTCTGTATCACAGTGGGAGTCACCGTGTACATTTCCGGTCTCTGTATCACACTGGGAGTCATCGTGTACAGTTCCTGTCTCTGTATCACAGTGGGAGTCACCGTGTACATTTCCGGTCTCTGTATCACACTGGGAGTCATCGTGTACAGTTCCTGTCTCTGTATCACACTGGGAGTCACTGTGTACAGTTCCCTTCTCTGAATCACTTTGGGCGTCACTCTGTACAGTTCCCATCTCTGTATCACTTTGGGCGTCACTGTGTACAGTTCCTGTCTCTGTATCACACTGGGAGTCACCGTGTACAGTCCCTGTCTCTGTATCGCACTGGGAGTCACTGTGTACAGTTCCGGTCTCTGTATCACACTGGGAGTGACCGTGTACACTTCCTGTCTCTGTATCACACTGGGAGTCACTGTGTACAGTTCCTGTCTCTGTATCACACTGGGAGTCACTGTGTACAGTTCCGGTCTCTGTATCACACTGGGAGTCACCGTGTACAGTTCCTGTCTCTGTATCACACTGGGAGTCACTGTGTACAGTTCCGGTCTCTGTATCACACTGGGAGTCACCGTGTACAATTCCGGTCCCTGTATCACACTGGGTGTCACTGTGTACAGTTCCTGTCTCTGTTTCACACTGGGAGTCACTGTGTACAGTTCCTGTCTCTGTACCACACTGGGAGTCACCGTGTACAGTTCCTGTCTCTGTGTCACACTGGGAGTCACTGTGTACAGTTCCTGTCTCTGTATCACACTGGGAGTCACTGTGTACAGTTCCGGTCTCTGTATCACACTGGGAGTCACTGTGTACAGTTCCTGTCTCTGTATCACACTGGGAGTCACTGTGTACAGTTCCTGTCTCTGTATCACACTGGGAGTCCCTGTGTACAGTCCCGGTCTCTGTATCACACTGGGAGTCACTGTGTACAGTTCCTGTCTCTGTATCACACTGGGAGTCACTGTGTACAGTTCCTGTCTCTGTATCACACTGGGAGTCACTGTGTACAGTTCCGGTCTCTGTATCACACTGGGAGTCACTGTGTACAGTTCCTGTCTCTGTATCACACTGGGAGTCACTGTGTACAGTTCCTGTCTCTGTATCACACTGGGAGTCCCTGTGTACAGTCCCGGTCTCTGTATCACACTGGGAGTCACAGTGTACAGTTCCTGTCTCTGTATCACACTGGGAGTCACCGTGTACAGTTCCGGTCTCTGTATCACACTGGGAGTCACTGTGTACAGTTCCAGTCTCTGTATCACACTGGGAGTCACAGTGTACAGTTCCTGTCTCTGTATCACACTGGGAGTCACCATGTACAGTTCCTGTCTCCGTGTCACACTGGGAGTCACTGTGTACAGTTCCTGTCTCTGTATCACACTGGGAGTCACTGTGCACAGTTCCTGTCTCTGTATCACACTGGGAGTCACCGTGTACAGTTCCAGTCCCTGTATCACACTGGGAGTCACTGTGTACAGTTCCTGTCTCTGTATCACACTGGGAGTCACTGTTTACAGTTCCTGTCTCTGTATCACACTGGGAGTCACTGTTTACAGTCCCTGTCTCTGTATCACACTGGCAGTCCCTGTGTACAGTTCCTGTCTCTGTATCACACTGGGAGTCACTGTGTACAGTTCCTGTCTCTGTATCACACTGGGAGTCACTGTGTACAGTTCCAGTCTCTGTATCACACTGGGAGTCACTGTATACAGTTCCTGTCTCTGTATCACACTGAGAGTCACTGTGTACAGTTCTGGTCTTTGTGTCACACTGGGAGTCACCGTGTACAGTTCCTGTCTCTGTATCACACTGGGAGTCACTGTGTACAGTTCCGGTCTCTGTATCACACTGGGAGTCACCGTGTACAGTTCCTGTCTCTGTGTCACACTGGGAGTCACTGTGTACAGTTACGGTCTCTGTATCACACTGGGAGTCACTGTGTACAATTCCTGTCTCTGTATCACACTGGGAGTCACTGTGTACAGTTCCTTACTCTGTATCACACTGGGAGTCACTGTGTACAATTCCTGTCTCTGTATCACACTGGGAGTCACTCTGTGCAGTTCCTGTCTCTGTATCACACTGGGAGTCACCGTGTACAATTCCGGTCCCTGTATCACACTGGGAGTCACTGTGTGCAGTTCCTGTCTCTGTATCACACTGGGAGTCACGGTGTACACTTCCTGTCTCTGTATCACACTGGGAGTCACTGTGTACAGTTCCGGTCTCTGTATCACACTGGGAGTCACCGTGTACAGTTCCTGCCTCTGTATCACACTGGGAGTCACTGTGTACAGTTCCGGTCTCTGTATCACACTGGGAGTCACCGTGTACAATTCCTGTCTCTGTATCACACTGGGAATCACTGTGTACAGTTCCTTACTCTGTATCACACTGGGAGTCACTGTGTACAATTCCTGTCTCTGTATCACACTGGGAGTCACTGTGTGCAGTTCCTGTCTCTGTATCACACTGGGAGTCACCGTGTACAATTCCGGTCCCTGTATCACACTGGGAGTCACTGTGTACAGTTCCTGTCTCTGTATCACACTGGGAGTCACTGTGTACAGTTCCTGTCTCTGTATCACACTGGGAGTCACCGTGTACAGTTCCTGTCTCTGTATCACACTGGGAGTCACTGTGTACAGTTCTGGTCTCTGTATCACACTGGGAGTCACCGTGTACAGTTCCTGTCTCTGTGTCACACTGGGAGTCACTGTGTACAGTTACGGTCTCTGTATCACACTGGGAGTCACTGTGTACAATTCCTGTCTCTGTATCACACTGGGAGTCACTGTGTACAGTTCCTTACTCTGTATCACACTGGGAGTCACTGTGTACAATTCCTGTCTCTGTATCACACTGGGAGTCACCGTGTACAATTCCGGTCCCTGTATCACACTGGGAGTCACTGTGTGCAGTTCCTGTCTCTGTATCACACTGGGAGTCACGGTGTACACTTCCTGTCTCTGTATCACACTGGGAGTCACTGTGTACAGTTCCGGTCTCTGTATCACACTGGGAGTCACCGTGTACAGTTCCTGTCTCTGCATCACACTGGGAGTCTCTGTGTACAATTCCTGTCTCTGTATCACACTGGGAGTCACTGTGTACAGTTCCTTACTCTGTATCACACTGGGAGTCACTGTGTACAATTCCTGTCTCTGTACCACACTGGGAGTCACTGTGTGCAGTTCCTGTCTCTGTATCACACTGGGAGTCACCGTGTACAGTTCCGGTCCCTGTATCACACTGGGAGTCACTGTGTACAGTTCCTGTCTCTGTATCACACTGGGAGTCACTGTGTACAGTTCCTGTCTCTGTATCACACTGGGAGTCACTGTGTACAGTTCCGGTCTCTGTATCACACTGGGAGTCACCGTGTACAGTTCCTGTCTCTGTGTCACACTGGGAGTTACTGTGTACAGTTCCGGTCTCTGTATCACACTGGGAGTCACTGTGTACAATTCCTGTCTCTGTATCACACTGGGAGTCACTGTGTACAGTTCCTTACTCTGTATCACACTGGGAGTCACTGTGTACAATTCCTGTCTCTGTATCACACTGGGAGTCACTGTGTGCAGTTCCTGTCTCTGTATCACACTGGGAATCACCGTGTACAATTCCTGTCTCTGTATCACACTGGGAGTTACTGTGTACAGTTCCTGTCTCTGTATCACACTGGGAGTCACTGTGTACAGTTCCTTACTCTGTATCACACTGGGAGTCACTGTGTACAATTCCTGTCTCTGTATCACACTGGGAGTCACTGTGTACAGTTCCTGTCTCTGTATCACACTGGGAGTCACTGTGTACATTTCCTGTCTCTGTATCACACTGGGAGTCACCGTGTACACTGCCGGTCTCTGTATCACACTGGGAGTCACTGTGTACAGTTCCTGTCTCTGTATCACACTGGGAGTCACTGTGTACAGTTCCTGTCTCTGTATCACACTGGGAGTCACCGTGTACACTTGCGGTCTCTGTATCACACTGGGAGTCAATGTGTACAGTTCCTGTCTCTGTATCACACTGGGAGTCACTGTGTACAGTTCCAGTCTCTGTATCACACTGGGAGTCACTGTGTACAGTCCCTGTCTCTGCATCACACTGGGAGTCACTGTGTACAGTTCCGGTCTCTGTATCACACTGGGAGTCACCGTGTACAGTTCCGGTCTCTGTATCACACTGGGAGACACCGTGTACAGTGCCGGTCTCTGTATCACACTGGGAGTCACCGTGTACAGTTCCTGTCTCTGTATCACACTGGGAGTCACTGTGTACAGTTCCTGTCTCTGTATCACACTGGGAGTCACCGTGTACAGTTCCAGACTCTGTCTCACACTGGGAGTCACTGTGTACAGTTCCAGTCTCTGTATCACACTGCGAGTCACCGTGTACAGTTCCTGTCTCTGTATCACACTGGGAGTCACTGTGTACAGTTCCTGTCTCTGTATCACACTGGGAGTCACCGTGTACAGTTCCAGTCTCTGTATCACACTGGGAGTCACCGTGTACAGTTCCTGTCTCTGTATCACACTGGGAGTCACTGTGTACAGTTCCGGTCTCTGTATCACACTGGGAGTCACTGTGTACAGTTCCTGTCTCTGTATCACACTGGGAGTCACCGTGTACAGTCCCTGTCTCTGCATCACACTGGGAGTCACTGAGTACAGTCCCGGTCTCTGTATCACACTGGGAGTCACCGTGTACAGTCCCGGTGTCTGTATCACACTGGGAGTCACTGTGTACAGTTCCTGTCTCTGTATCACACTGGGAGTTACCGTGTACAGTTCCGGTCTCTGTATCACACTGGGAGTCACTGTGTACAGTTCCTGTCTCTGTATCACACTGGGAGTCACTGTGTACAGTTCCGGTCTCTGTATCACACTGGGAGTCACCGTGTACAGTTCCTGTCTCTGTATCACACTGGGAGTCACTGTGTACAGTTCCGGTCTCTGTATCACACTGGGAGACACTGTGTACAGTTCCTGTCTCTGTATCACACTGGGAGTCACTGTGTACAGTTCCGGTCTCTGTATCACACTGGGAGACACTGTGTACAGTTCCTGTCTCTGTATCACACTGGGAGTCACCGTGTACAATTCCTGTCTCTGTATCACACTGGGAATCACTGTGTACAGTTCCTTACTCTGTATCACACTGGGAGTCACTGTGTACAATTCCTGTCTCTGTATCACACTGGGAGTCACTGTGTGCAGTTCCTGTCTCTGTATCACACTGGGAGTCACCGTGTACAATTCCGGTCCCTGTATCACACTGGGAGTCACTGTGTACAGTTCCTGTCTCTGTATCACACTGGGAGTCACCGTGTACAGTTCCTGTCTCTGTATCACACTGGGAGTCACTGTGTACAGTTACGGTCTCTGTATCACACTGGGAGTCACTGTGTACAGTTCCTGTCTCTGTATCACACTGGGAGTCACTGTGTACAGTTCCTTACTCTGTATCACACTGGGAGTCACTGTGTACAATTCCTGTCTCTGTATCACACTGGGAGTCACTGTGTGCAGTTCCTGTCTCTGTATCACACTGGGAGTCACCGTGTACAATTCCGGTCCCTGTATCACACTGGGAGTCACTGTGTGCAGTTCCTGTCTCTGTATCACACTGGGAGTCACGGTGTACACTTCCTGTCTCTGTATCACACTGGGAGTCACTGTGTACAGTTCCGGTCTCTGTATCACGCTGGGAGTCACCGTGTACGGTTCCTGTCTCTGTATCACACTGGGAGTCACTGTGTTCAGTTCCGGTCTCTGTATCACACTGGGAGTCTCTGTGTACAATTCCTGTCTCTGTATCACACTGGGAGTCACTGTGTACAGTTCCTTACTCTGTATCACACTGGGAGTCACTGTGTACAATTCCTGTCTCTGTATCACACTGGGAGTCACTGTGTGCAGTTCCTGTCTCTGTATCACACTGGGAGTCACCGTGTACAATTCCGGTCCCTGTATCACACTGGGAGTCACTGTGTACAGTTCCTGTCTCTGTATCACACTGGGAGTCACTGTGTACAATTCCTGTCTCTGTATCACACTGGGAGTCACTGTGTACAGTTCCGGTCTCTGTATCACACTGGGAGTCACCGTGTACAGTTCCTGTCTCTGTGTCACACTGGGAGTTACTGTGTACAGTTCCGGTCTCTGTATCACACTGGGAGTCACTGTGTACAATTCCTGTCTCTGTATCACACTGGGAGTCACTGTGTACAGTTCCTTACTCTGTATCACACTGGGAGTCACTGTGTACAATTCCTGTCTCTGTATCACACTGGGAGTCACTGTGTGCAGTTCCTGTCTCTGTATCACACTGGGAGTCACCGTGTACAATTCCTGTCTCTGTATCACACTGGGAGTTACTGTGTACAGTTCCTGTCTCTGTATCACACTGGGAGTCACTGTGTACAGTTCCTTACTCTGTATCACACTGGGAGTCACTGTGTACAATTCCTGTCTCTGTATCACACTGGGAGTCACTGTGTACAGTTCCTGTCTCTGTATCACACTGGGAGTCACTGTGTACATTTCCTGTCTCTGTATCACACTGGGAGTCACCGTGTACAGTTCCTTACTCTGTATCACACTGGGAGTCACTGTGTACAGTTCCTGTCTCTGTATCACACTGGGAGTCACTGTGTACAGTTCCTGTCTCTGTATCACACTGGGAGTCACTGTGTACATTTCCTGTCTCTGTATCACACTGGGAGTCACTGTGTACAGTTCCTTACTCTGTATCACACTGGGAGTCACTGTGTACAATTCCTGTCTCTGTATCACACTGGGAGTCACTGTGTACAGTGCCGGTCTCTGTATCACACTGGGAGTCACTGTGTACAGTTCCTGTCTCTGTATCACACTGGCAGTCACTGTGTACAGTTCCTGTCTCTGTATCACACTGGGAGTCACCGTGTACACTTGCGGTCTCTGTATCACACTGGGAGTCAATGTGTACAGTTCCTGTCTCTGTATCACACTGGGAGTCACCGTGTACAGTTCCTGTCTCTGTATCACACTGGGAGTCACTGTGTACAGTTCCTGTCTCTGTATCACACTGGGAGTCACCGTGTACAGTTCCTGTCTCTGTATCACACTGGGAGTCACTGTGTACAGTGCCTGTCTCTGTATCACACTGGGAGTCACTGTGTACAGTTCCTGTCTCTGTATCACACTGGGAGTCACTGTGTACAGTTCCTGTCTCTGTATCACACTGGGAGTCACTGTGTACAGTTCCTGTCTCTTTATCACACTGAGAGTCACTGTGTACAGTTCCTGTCTCTGTATCACACTGGGAGTCACTGTGTACAGTTCCTGTATCTTTATCACACTGGGAGTCACTGTGTACAGTTCCTGTCTCTGTATCACACTGGGAGTCACTGAGTACAGTTCCTGTCTCTGTATCACACTGGGAGTCACTGTGTACAGTCCCTGTCTCTGTATCACACTGGGAGTCACTGTGTACAGTTCCAGTCTCTGTATCACACTGGGAGTCACTGTGTACAGTCCCTGTCTCTGCATCACACTGGGAGTCACTGTGTACAGTTCCGGTCTCTGTATCACACTGGGAGTCACCGTGTACAGTGCCGGTCTCTGTATCACTCTGGGAGTCACCGTGTACAGTTCCTGTCTCTGTATCACACTGGGAGTCACTGTGTACTAGTTCCTGTCTCTGTATCACACTGGGAGTCACTGTGTACAGTTCTTGTCTCTGTATCACACTGGGAGACACCGTGTACAGTGCCGGTCTCTGTATCACACTGGGAGTCACCGTGTACAGTTCCAGACTCTGTCTCACACTGGGAGTCACTGTGTACAGTTCCGGTCTCTGTATCACACTGCGAGTCACCGTGTACAGTTCCTGTCTCTGTATCACACTGGGAGTCACTGTGTACAGTTCCTGTCTCTGTATCACACTGGGAGTCACCGTGTACAGTTCCTGTCTCTGTATCACACTGGGAGTCACCGTGTACAGTTCCAGTCTCTGTATCACACTGGGAGTCACCGTGTACAGTTCCAGTCTCTGTATCACACTGGGAGTCACCGTGTACAGTTCCTGTCTCTGTATCACACTGGGAGTCGCTGTGTACTGTTCCGGTCTCTGTATCACACTGGGAGTCACTGTGTACAGTTCCTGTCTCTGTATCACACTGGGAGTCACCGTGTACAGTCCCTGTCTCTGCATCACACTGGGAGTCACTGAGTACAGTCCCGGTCTCTGTATCACACTGGGAGTCACCGTGTACAGTCCCGGTGTCTGTATCACACTGGGAGTCACTGTGTAAAGTTCCTGTCTCTGTATCACACTGGGAGTTACCGTGTACAGTTCCGGTCTCTGTATCACACTGGGAGTCACTGTGTACAGTTCCTGTCTCTGTATCACACTGGGAGTCACCGTGTACAGTTCCAGTCTCTGTATCACACTGGGAGTCCCTGTGTACAGTTCCTGTCTCTGTATCACACTGGGTGTCACTGTGTACTGTTCCGGTCTCTGTATCACACTGGGAGTCACCGTGTACAGTCCCGGTGTCTGTATCACACTGGGAGTCACTGTGTACAGTTCCTGTCTCTGTATCACACTGGGAGTCACTGCGTACAGTTCCTGTCTCTGTATCACACTGGGAGTCACCGTGTACAGTCCCAGTGTCTGTATCACACTGGGAGTCACTGTGTACAGTTCCTGTCTCTGTATCACACTGGGAGTCACCGTGTACAGTTCCTGTCTCTGTATCACACTGGGCGTCACTGTGTACAGTTCCTGTCTCTGTATCACACTGGGAGTCACCGTGTACAGTTCCGGTCTCTGTATCACACTGGGAGTCACCGTGTACAGTTCCTGTCTCTGTATCACACTGAGAGTCACTGTGTACAGTTCCGGTCTCTGTATCACACTGGGAGTCACTGTGTACAGTTCCTGTCTCTGTATCACACTGGGAGTCACTGTGTACAGTTCCTGTCTCTGTATCACACTGGGAGTCACTGTGTACAGTTCCTGTCTCTGTATCACACTGGGAGTCACTGTGTACAGTTCCACTCTCTGTATCTCACTGGGAGTCACTGTGTACAGTTCCTGTCTCTATATCACACTGGGAGTCACTGTGTACAGTTCCTGTCTCTGTATCTCACTGGGAGTCACTGTGTACAGTTCCAGTCTCTATATCTCACTGGGAGTCACTGTGTACAGTTCCTGTCTCTATATCACACTGGGAGTCACTGTGTACAGTTCCTGTCTCTGTATCTCACTGGGAGTCACTGTGTACAGTTCCTGTCTCTGTATCACATTGGGAGTCACTGTGTACAGTTCCGGTCTCTGTATCACACTGGGAGTCACTGTGTACAGTTCCTGTCTCTGTATCACACTGGGAGTCACTGTGTACAGTTCCTGTCTCTGTATCACACTGGGAGTCACTGTGTACAGTTCCAGTCTCTGTATCTCACTGGGAGTCACTGTGTACAGTCCCTGACTCTGTATCACACTGGGAGTCACTGTGTATAGTTCCTGTCTCTATATCACACTGGGGGTCACTGTGTACAGTTCCTGTCTCTGTATCTCACTGTGAGTCACTGTGTACAGTTCCAGTCTCTATATCACACTGGCAGTCACTGTGTACAGTTCCTGTCTCTGTATCACACTGGGAGTCACCGTGTACTGTTCCAGTCTCTGTATCACACTGGGAGTCACTGTGTACAGTCCCTGTCTCTGTATCACACTGGGAGTCACCGTGTACAGTTCCTGTCTCTGTATCACACTGGGAGTCACTGTGTACAGTTCCTGTCTCCGTATCACACTGGGAGTCACTGTGTAAAGTTCCTGTCTCTGTATCACACTGGGAGTCACTGTGTACAGTTCCTGTCTCTGTATCACACTGGGAGTCACCGTGTACAGTCCCTGTCTCTGCATCACACTGGGAGTCACTGAGTACAGTCCCGGTCTCTGTATCACACTGGGAGTCACTGAGTACAGTCCCGGTCTCTGCATCACACTGGGAGTCACCGTGTACAGTCCCTGTCTCTGCATCACACTGGGAGTCACTGAGTACAGTCCCGGTCTCTGCATCACACTGGGAGTCACCGTGTACAGTCCCTGTCTCTGCATCACACTGGGAGTCACCGTGTACAGTCCCGGTGTCTGTATCACACTGGGAGTCACTGTGTAAAGTTCCTGTCTCTGTATCACACTGGGAGTTACCGTGTACAGTTCCGGTCTCTGTATCACACTGGGAGTCACTGTGTAAAGTTCCTGTCTCTGTATCACACTGGGAGTCACCGTGTACAGTTCCAGTCTCTGTATCACACTGGGAGTCACTGTGTACTGTTCCGGTCTCTGTATCACACTGGGAGTCACCGTGTACAGTCCCGGTGTCTGTATCACACTGGGAGTCACTGTGTACAGTTCCTGTCTCTGTATCACACTGGGAGTCACTGCGTACAGTTCCTGTCTCTGTATCACACTGGGAGTCACCGTGTACAGTCCCAGTGTCTGTATCACACTGGGAGTCACTGTGTACAGTTCCTGTCTCTGTATCACACTGGGAGTCACCGTGTACAGTTCCTGTCTCTGTATCACACTGGGAGTCACTGTGTACAGTTCCTGTCTCTGTATCACACTGGGAGTCACTGTGTACTGTTCCGGTCTCTGTATCACACTGGGAGTCACCGTGTACAGTCCCGGTGTCTGTATCACACTGGGAGTCACTGTGTACAGTTCCTGTCTCTGTATCACACTGGGAGTCACTGCGTACAGTTCCTGTCTCTGTATCACACTGGGAGTCACCGTGTACAGTCCCAGTGTCTGTATCACACTGGGAGTCACTGTGTACTGTTCCGGTCTCTGTATCACACTGGGAGTCACCGTGTACAGTCCCGGTGTCTGTATCACACTGGGAGTCACTGTGTACAGTTCCTGTCTCTGTATCACACTGGGAGTCACTGCGTACAGTTCCTGTCTCTGTATCTCACTGGGAGTCACTGTGTACAGTTCCTGTCTCTGTATCACATTGGGAGTCACTGTGTACAGTTCCGGTCTCTGTATCACACTGGGAGTCACTGTGTACAGTTCCTGTCTCTGTATCACACTGGGAGTCACTGTGTACAGTTCCAGTCTCTGTATCTCACTGGGAGTCACTGTGTACAGTCCCTGACTCTGTATCACACTGGGAGTCACTGTGTATAGTTCCTGTCTCTATATCACACTGGGGGTCACTGTGTACAGTTCCTGTCTCTGTATCTCACTGGGAGTCACTGTGTACAGTTCCAGTCTCTATATCACACTGGCAGTCACTGTGTACAGTTCCTGTCTCTGTATCACACTGGGAGTCACCGTGTACTGTTCCAGTCTCTGTATCACACTGGGAGTCACTGTGTACAGTCCCTGTCTCTGTATCACACTGGGAGTCACTGTGTACAGTTCCTGTCTCTGTATCACACTGGGAGTCACTGTGTACAGTTCCAGTCTCTATATCACACTGGGGGTCACTGTGTACAGTTCCTGTCTCTGTATCTCACTGGGAGTCACTGTGTACAGTTCCTGTCTCTGTATCACACTGGGAGTCACCGTGTACTGTTCCAGTCTCTGTATCACACTGGGAGTCACTGTGTACAGTCCCTGTCTCTGTATCACACTGGGAGTCACTGTGTACAGTTCCTGTCTCTGTATCACACTGGGAGTCACTGTGTACAGTTCCTGTCTCCGTATCACACTGGGAGTCACTGTGTAAAGTTCCTGTCTCTGTATCACACTGGGAGTCACTGTGTACAGTTCCTGTCTCTGTATCACACTGGGAGTCACCGTGTACAGTCCCTGTCTCTGCATCACACTGGGAGTCACTGAGTACAGTCCCGGTCTCTGTATCACACTGGGAGTCACTGAGTACAGTCCCGGTCTCTGCATCACACTGGGAGTCACTGTGTACAGTTCCTGTCTCCGTATCACACTGGGAGTCACTGTGTAAAGTTCCTGTCTCTGTATCACACTGGGAGTCACTGTGTACAGTTCCTGTCTCTGTATCACACTGGGAGTCACCGTGTACAGTTCCTGTCTCTGCATCACACTGGGAGTCACTGAGTACAGTCCCGGTCTCTGTATCACACTGGGAGTCACTGAGTACAGTCCCGGTCTCTGCATCACACTGGGAGTCACCGTGTACAGTCCCTGTCTCTGCATCACACTGGGAGTCACCGTGTACAGTCCCGGTGTCTGTATCACACTGGGAGTCACTGTGTAAAGTTCCTGTCTCTGTATCACACTGGGAGTCACTGTGTACAGTTCCTGTCTCTGTATCACACTGGGAGTCACTGTGTACAGTTCCAGTCTCTATATCACACTGGCAGTCACTGTGTACAGTTCCTGTCTCTGTATCACACTGGGAGTCACCGTGTACTGTTCCAGTCTCTGTATCACACTGGGAGTCACTGTGTACAGTCCCTGTCTCTGTATCACACTGGGAGTCACTGTGTACAGTTCCTGTCTCTGTATCACACTGGGAGTCACTGTGTACAGTTCCTGTCTCCGTATCACACTGGGAGTCACTGTGTAAAGTTCCTGTCTCTGTATCACACTGGGAGTCACTGTGTACAGTTCCTGTCTCTGTATCACACTGGGAGTCACCGTGTACAGTCCCTGTCTCTGCATCACACTGGGAGTCACTGAGTACAGTCCCGGTCTCTGTATCACACTGGGAGTCACTGAGTACAGTCCCGGTCTCTGCATCACACTGGGAGTCACTGTGTACAGTTCCTGTCTCCGTATCACACTGGGAGTCACTGTGTAAAGTTCCTGTCTCTGTATCACACTGGGAGTCACTGTGTACAGTTCCTGTCTCTGTATCACACTGGGAGTCACCGTGTACAGTTCCTGTCTCTGCATCACACTGGGAGTCACTGAGTACAGTCCCGGTCTCTGTATCACACTGGGAGTCACTGAGTACAGTCCCGGTCTCTGCATCACACTGGGAGTCACCGTGTACAGTCCCTGTCTCTGCATCACACTGGGAGTCACCGTGTACAGTCCCGGTGTCTGTATCACACTGGGAGTCACTGTGTAAAGTTCCTGTCTCTGTATCACACTGGGAGTTACCGTGTACAGTTCCGGTCTCTGTATCACACTGGGAGTCACTGTGTAAAGTTCCTGTCTCTGTATCACACTGGGAGTCACCGTGTACAGTTCCAGTCTCTGTATCACACTGGGAGTCACTGTGTACTGTTCCGGTCTCTGTATCACACTGGGAGTCACCGTGTACAGTCCCGGTGTCTGTATCACACTGGGAGTCACTGTGTACAGTTCCTGTCTCTGTATCACACTGGGAGTCACTGCGTACAGTTCCTGTCTCTGTATCACACTGGGAGTCACCGTGTACAGTCCCAGTGTCTGTATCACACTGGGAGTCACTGTGTACAGTTCCTGTCTCTGTATCACACTGGGAGTCACCGTGTACAGTTCCTGTCTCTGTATCACACTGGGAGTCACTGTGTACAGTCCCGGTCTCTGTATCACACTGGGAGTCACTGTGTACTGTTCCGGTCTCTGTATCACACTGGGAGTCACCGTGTACAGTCCCGGTGTCTGTATCACACTGGGAGTCACTGTGTACAGTTCCTGTCTCTGTATCACACTGGGAGTCACTGCGTACAGTTCCTGTCTCTGTATCACACTGGGAGTCACCGTGTACAGTCCCAGTGTCTGTATCACACTGGGAGTCACTGTGTACTGTTCCGGTCTCTGTATCACACTGGGAGTCACCGTGTACAGTCCCGGTGTCTGTATCACACTGGGAGTCACTGTGTACAGTTCCTGTCTCTGTATCACACTGGGAGTCACTGCGTACAGTTCCTGTCTCTGTATCACACTGGGAGTCACCGTGTACAGTTCAAGTCTCTGTATCACACTGGGAGTCACTGTGTACAGTTCCTGTCTCTGTATCACACTGGGAGTCACTGTGTACAGTTCCTGTCTCTGTATCACACTGGGAGTCACTGCGTACAGTTCCTGTCTCTGTATCACACTGGGAGTCACCGTGTACAGTCCCAGTGTCTGTATCACATTGGGAGTCACTGTGTACTGTTCCGGTCTCTGTATCACACTGGGAGTCACCGTGTACAGTCCCGGTGTCTGTATCACACTGGGAGTCACTGTGTACAGTTCCTGTCTCTGTATCACACTGGGAGTCACTGCTTACAGTTCCTGTCTCTGTATCTCACTGGGAGTCACTGTGTACAGTTCCTGTCTCTGTATCACATTGGGAGTCACTGTGTACAGTTCCGGTCTCTGTATCACACTGGGAGTCACTGTGTACAGTTCCTGTCTCTGTATCACACTGGGAGTCACTGTGTACAGTTCCAGTCTCTGTATCTCACTGGGAGTCACTGTGTACAGTCCCTGACTCTGTATCACACTGGGAGTCACTGTGTACAGTTCCTGTCTCTGTATCACACTGGGAGTCACTGTGTACAGTTCCAGTCTCTGTATCACACTGGGAGTCACTGTGTACAGTCCCTGACTCTGTATCACACTGGGAGTCACTGTGTACAGTTCCGGTCTCTGTATCACACTGGGGGTCACTGTGTACAGTTCCAGTCTCTGTATCTCACTGGGAGTCACTGTGTACAGTCCCTGACTCTGTATCACACTGGGAGTCACTGTGTACAGTTCCTGTCTCTGTATCACACTGGGAGTCACTGTGTACAGTTCCAGTCTCTGTATCACACTGGGAGTCACTGTGTACAGTCCCTGACTCTGTATCACACTGGGAGTCACTGTGTACAGTTCCTGTCTCTGTATCACACTGGGAGTCACCGTGTACTGTTCCAGTCTCTGTATCACACTGGGAGTCACTGTGTACAGTCCCTGTCTCTGTATCACACTGGGAGTCACTGTGTACAGTTCCTGTCTCTGTATCACACTGGGAGTCACTGTGTACAGTTCCAGTCTCTATATCACACTGGCAGTCACTGTGTACAGTTCCTGTCTCTGTATCACACTGGGAGTCACCGTGTACTGTTCCAGTCTCTGTATCACACTGGGAGTCACTGTGTACAGTCCCTGTCTCTGTATCACACTGGGAGTCACTGTGTACAGTTCCTGTCTCTGTATCACACTGGGAGTCACTGTGTACAGTTCCTGTCTCCGTATCACACTGGGAGTCACTGTGTAAAGTTCCTGTCTCTGTATCACACTGGGAGTCACTGTGTACAGTTCCTGTCTCTGTATCACACTGGGAGTCACCGTGTACAGTCCCTGTCTCTGCATCACACTGGGAGTCACTGAGTACAGTCCCGGTCTCTGTATCACACTGGGAGTCACTGAGTACAGTCCCGGTCTCTGCATCACACTGGGAGTCACTGAGTACAGTCCCGGTCTCTGCATCACACTGGGAGTCACTGTGTACAGTTCCTGTCTCTGTATCACACTGGGAGTCACTGTGTACAGTTCCTGTCTCTGTATCACACTGGGAGTCACTGAGTACAGTCCCGGTCTCTGTATCACACTGGGAGTCACTGAGTACAGTCCCGGTCTCTGCATCACACTGGGAGTCACTGAGTACAGTCCCGGTCTCTGCATCACACTGGGAGTCACTGTGTACAGTTCCGGTCTCTGTATCACACTGGGAGTCACTGTGTACAGTTCCTGTCTCCGTATCACACTGGGAGTCACTGTGTAAAGTTCCTGTCTCTGTATCACACTGGGAGTCACTGTGTACAGTTCCTGTCTCTGTATCACACTGGGAGTCACCGTGTACAGTTCCTGTCTCTGCATCACACTGGGAGTCACTGAGTACAGTTCCTGTCTCTGTATCACACTGGGAGTCACCGTGTACAGTTCCTGTCTCTGTATCACACTGGGAGTCACTGAGTACAGTTCCTGTCTCTGCATCACACTGGGAGTCACTGAGTACAGTTCCTGTCTCTGTATCACACTGGGAGTCACTGTGTACAGTCCCGGTCTCTGTATCACACTGGGAGTCACCGTGTACAGTCCCGGTGTCTGTATCACACTGGGAGTCACTGTGTAAAGTTCCTGTCTCTGTATCACACTGGGAGTTACCGTGTACAGTTCCGGTCTCTGTATCACACTGGGAGTCACTGTGTAAAGTTCCTGTCTCTGTATCACACTGGGAGTCACCGTGTACAGTTCCAGTCTCTGTATCACACTGGGAGTCACTGTGTACTGTTCCGGTCTCTGTATCACACTGGGAGTCACCGTGTACAGTCCCGGTGTCTGTATCACACTGGGAGTCACTGTGTACAGTTCCTGTCTCTGTATCACACTGGGAGTCACTGCGTACAGTTCCTGTCTCTGTATCACACTGGGAGTCACCGTGTACAGTCCCAGTGTCTGTATCACACTGGGAGTCACTGTGTACAGTTCCTGTCTCTGTATCACACTGGGAGTCACCGTGTACAGTTCCTGTCTCTGTATCACACTGGGAGTCACTGTGTACAGTCCCGGTCTCTGTATCACACTGGGAGTCACTGTGTACTGTTCCGGTCTCTGTATCACACTGGGAGTCACCGTGTACAGTCCCGGTGTCTGTATCACACTGGGAGTCACTGTGTACAGTTCCTGTCTCTGTATCACACTGGGAGTCACTGCGTACAGTTCCTGTCTCTGTATCACACTGGGAGTCACCGTGTACAGTCCCAGTGTCTGTATCACACTGGGAGTCACTGTGTACTGTTCCGGTCTCTGTATCACACTGGGAGTCACCGTGTACAGTCCCGGTGTCTGTATCACACTGGGAGTCACTGTGTACAGTTCCTGTCTCTGTATCACACTGGGAGTCACTGCGTACAGTTCCTGTCTCTGTATCACACTGGGAGTCACCGTGTACAGTTCCTGTCTCTGTATCACACTGGGAGTCACTGTGTACAGTTCCTGTCTCTGTATCACACTGGGAGTCACTGTGTACTGTTCCGGTCTCTGTATCACACTGGGAGTCACCGTGTACAGTCCCGGTGTCTGTATCACACTGGGAGTCACTGTGTACAGTTCCTGTCTCTGTATCACACTGGGAGTCACTGCGTACAGTTCCTGTCTCTGTATCACACTGGGAGTAACCGTGTACAGTTCCAGTCTCTGTATCACACTGGGAGTCACCGTGTACAGTCCCAGTGTCTGTATCACACTGGGAGTCACTGTGTACAGTTCCTGCCTCTGTATCACACTGGGAGTCACCGTGTACAGTTCCTGTCTCTGTATCACACTGGGAGTCACCGTGTACAGTTCCTGTCTCTGTATCACACTGGGAGTCACCGTGTACAGTTCCTGTCTCTGTATCACACTGGGAGTCACCGTGTACAGTTCCGGTCTCTGTATCACACTGGGAGTCACCGTGTACAGTTCCTGTCTCTGTATCACACTGAGAGTCACTGTGTACAGTTCCGGTCTCTGTATCACACTGGGAGTCACTGTGTACAGTTCCTGTCTCTGTATCACACTGGGAGTCACTGTGTACAGTTCCTGTCTCTGTATCACACTGGGAGTCACTGTGTACAGTTCCTGTCTCTGTATCACACTGGGAGTCACTGTGTACAGTTCCAGTCTCTGTATCTCACTGGGAGTCACTGTGTACAGTTCCTGTCTCTATATCACACTGGGAGTCACTGTGTACAGTTCCTGTCTCTGTATCTCACTGGGAGTCACTGTGTACAGTTCCAGTCTCTATATCTCACTGGGAGTCACTGTGTACAGTTCCTGTCTCTATATCACACTGGGAGTCACTGTGTACAGTTCCTGTCTCTGTATCTCACTGGGAGTCACTGTGTACAGTTCCTGTCTCTGTATCACATTGGGAGTCACTGTGTACAGTTCCGGTCTCTGTATCACACTGGGAGTCACTGTGTACAGTTCCTGTCTCTGTATCACACTGGGAGTCACTGTGTACAGTTCCAGTCTCTGTATCTCACTGGGAGTCACTGTGTACAGTCCCTGACTCTGTATCACACTGGGAGTCACTGTGTATAGTTCCTGTCTCTATATCACACTGGGGGTCACTGTGTACAGTTCCTGTCTCTGTATCTCACTGGGAGTCACTGTGTACAGTTCCAGTCTCTATATCACACTGGCAGTCACTGTGTACAGTTCCTGTCTCTGTATCACACTGGGAGTCACCGTGTACTGTTCCAGTCTCTGTATCACACTGGGAGTCACTGTGTACAGTCCCTGTCTCTGTATCACACTGGGAGTCACTGTGTACAGTTCCTGTCTCTGTATCACACTGGGAGTCACTGTGTACAGTTCCTGTCTCCGTATCACACTGGGAGTCACTGTGTAAAGTTCCTGTCTCTGTATCACACTGGGAGTCACTGTGTACAGTTCCTGTCTCTGTATCACACTGGGAGTCACTGTGTACAGTTCCGGTCTCTGTATCACACTGGGACTCACTGTGTACAGTTCCTGTCTCTGTATCACACTGGGAGTCACTGTGTATAGTTCCTGTCTCTGTATCACACTGGGAGTCACTGTGTACAGTTCCTGTCTCTGTATCACACTGGGAGTCACTGTGTACAGTTCCTGTCTCTGTATCACACTGGGAGTCACTGTGTAGAGTTCCTGTCTCTGTATCACACTGGGAGTCACTGTCTACAGTTCCTGTCTCTGTATCACACTGGGAGTCACTGTGTACAGTTCCGGTCTCTGTATCACACTGGGAGTCACTGTGTACAGTTCCTGTCTCTGTATCACACTGGGACTCACTGTGTACAGTTCCTGTCTCTGTATCACACTGGGAGTCACTGTGTACAGTTCCTGTCTCTGTATCACACTGGGAGTCACTGTGTACAGTTCCTGTCTCTGTATCACACTGGGAGTCACTGTCTACAGTTCCTGTCTCTGTATCACACTGGGAGTCACTGTGTACAGTTCCAGTCTCTGTATCACACTGGGAGTCACTGTGTACAATTCCTGTCTCTGTATCACACTGGGAGTCACTGTGTACAGTGCCGGTCTCTGTATCACACTGGGAGTCACTGTGTACAATTCCTGTCTCTGTATCACACTGGGAGTCACTGTGTACAGTGCCGGTCTCTGTATCACACTGGGAGTCACTGTGTACAGTTCCTGTCTCTGTATCACACTGGGAGTCACCGTGTACAGTTCCGGTCTCTGTATCACACTGGGAGTCACTGTGTACAGTTCCTGTCTCGGTATCACACTGGGAGTCACTGTGTACAGTTCCGGTCTCTGTATCACACTGGGAGTTAGATACAGAGTAAAGCTCCCTCTACACTGTCCTCCATCAAACACTCCCAGGACAGTGTCAGCACGGGGTTAGATACAGAGTAAAGCTCCCTCTACACTGTTCTCCATCAAACACTCCCAGGACAGTGTCAGCACGGGGTTAGATACAGAGTAAAGCTCCCTCTACACTGTCCCCCATCAAACACTCCCAGGGACAGGGACAGCACGGGGTTAGATACAGAGTAAAGCTCTCTCTACACTGTGCCCATCAAACCCTCCCAGGACAGGGACAGCACGGGGTTAGATACAGAGTAAAGCTCCCTCTACACTGTCCCCCCATCAAACACTCCCAGGACAGGGACATCACGGGGTTAGGTACACAGTAAAGCTCCCTCTACACTGTCCCCCATCAAACACTCCCAGGACAAGGACAGCACGGGGTTAGAAACAGAGTAAAGCTCCCTCCACACTGTCCCCATCAAACACTCCCAGGACAGGGACAGCACGGGGTTAGATACAGAGTAAAGCTCTCTCTACACTGTCCCCCATCAAACCCTCCCAGGACAGGGACAGCACGGGGTTAGATACAAAGTAAAGCTCCCTCTACACTGTCCCCCATCAAACCCTCCCAGGACAGGGACAGCACGGGGTTAGATACAGAGTAAAGTTTACTCTACAATGTCCCCCATCAAACACTCCCAGGACAGGGACAGCACGGGGTTAGGTACACAGTAAAGCTCCCTCTACACTGTCCCCCATCAAACACTCCCAGGACAGGGACAGCATGGGGTTAGATCCAGAGTAAAGCTCCCTCTACACTGTCCCCATCAAACACTCCCAGGGACAGGGACAGCACGGGGTTAGATACAGAGTAAAGGTCCCTCTACACTGTCCCCCATCAAACACTCCCAGGGACAGGGACAGCACAGGGTGAGATACAGAGTAAAGCTCCCTCTACAATGTCCCCCATCAAACCCTCCCAGGGACAGGGACAGCATGGGGATAGATACAGAGTAAAGCTCCCTCTACACTGACCCCATCACACACTCCCAGGACAGAGACAGCACGGGGTTAGATACAGAGTAAAGCTCCCTCTACACTTTCCCCCATCACACACACCCAGGACAGGGACAGCACGGGGTTAGATACAGAGTAAAGCTCTCTCTACACTGTTCCCACATCAAACACTCCCAGGACAGGGACAGCACGGGGTTAAATACAGAGTAAAGCTTCCTCTACACTGTTCCCCATCAAACACTCCCAGGACAGGGACAGCACGGGGTTAGATACAGAGTAAAGCTCCCTCTACACCGTCCCCATGAAACACTCCCAGGACAGGGACAGCACGGGGTTAGATACAGAGTAAAGCTCCCTCTACACTGTCCCCATCAAACACTCCCAGGGACAGGGACAGCACGGGGTTAGGGACAGAGTAAAGCTCCCTCTACACTGTCCCCCATCAAACACTCCCAGGACAGGGACAGCACGGGGTTAGATACAGAGTAAAGCTCCCTCTACACTGTCCCCCATCAAACACTCCTAGGGACAGGGACAGCACGTGGTTAGATACAGAGTAAAGCTCCCTCTACACTGTCCCCCCATCAAACATTCCCAGGACAGGGACAGCACGTGTTCAGGGACAGAGTAAAGCTCCCTCTACACTGTCCCCCATCAAACACTCCCAGGACAGGGACAGCACGGGGTTAGATACAGAGTAAAGCTCCCTCTACACTGTCCCCCATCAAACACTCCCAGTGACAGGGACAGCACGGGGTTAAATACAGAGTAAAGCTCCCTCTACTCTGTCCCCATTACACACTCCCAGGACAGGGACAGCACAGGGTTAGATACAGAGTAAAGCTCCCTCTACACTGTGCCCCATCAAACACTCCCAGGACAGGGACAGCACGGGGTTAGATACAGAGTAAAGCTCCCTCTACACTGTCCCACATCAAACACCCCCAGGAGAGGGACAGCACGGGGTTAGATACAGAGTAAAGCTCCCTCTACACTGTCCCCCATGAAACACTCCCAGGGACAGGGACAGCACGGGGTTAGATACAGAGTAAAGCTCCCTCTACACTGTCCCCCATCAAACTCTCCCAGGGACAGGGACAGCATGGGGTTAGATACAGAGTAAAGCTCCCTGTACACTGACCCCATCACACGCTCCCAGAACATGGACAGCATGGGGTTAGATACAGAGTAAAGCTCCCTCTACACTGTCCCCCATCAAACCCTCCCAGGGACAGGGACAGCATGGGGTTCGATACCGAGTAAAGCTTCCTCTACACTGACCCCATCACACACTCCCAGGACAGGGACAGCACGGGGTTAGATACAGAGTAAAGCTCTCTCTACACTTTCCATCATCACACACTCCCAGGACAGGGACAGCACGGGGTTAGATACAGAGTAAAGCTCCCTCTACACTGTTCCCACATCAAAAACTCCCAGGACAGGGACAGCACGGGGTTAGATACAGAGTAAAGCTCCCTCTACACCGTCCCCATCAAACACTCCCAGGACAGGGACAGCACGGGGTTAGATACAGAGTAAAGCTCCCTCTACACTGTCCCCCATCAAACACTCCCAGGACAGGGACAGCAAGGGTTAGAGACAGAGTAAAGCTCCCTCTACACTGTCCCCCATCAAATACTCCCAGGGACAGGGACAGCACGGGGTTAGATACAGAGTAAAGCTCCCTCTACACTGTCCCCCATCAAACACTCCCAGGACAGGGACAGCACGGGGTTAGATACAGAGTTAAGCTCACTCTACACTGTCCCCCATCAAACACTCCGAGGGACAGGGACAGCACGTGGTTAGATACAGAGTAAAGCTCCCTCTACACTGTCCCCCCATCAAACATTCCCAGGACAGGGACAGCACGGGGTTAGATACAGAGTAAAGCTCCCTCTACACTGTC
Organism: Chiloscyllium plagiosum; assembly: GCF_037043375.1. Taxonomy (NCBI): domain Eukaryota; kingdom Metazoa; phylum Chordata; class Chondrichthyes; order Orectolobiformes; family Hemiscylliidae; genus Chiloscyllium; species Chiloscyllium plagiosum. Next base: position 4,983,244 of record NW_028270178.1, read on the forward strand.
CCCCATCAAATACTCCCAGGGACAGGGACAGCACGGGGTTAGGGACAGAGTAAAGCTTCCTCTACACTGTCCCCCATCAAACACTCCCAGGACAGGGACAGCACGGGGTTAGATACAGAGTAAAGCTCCCTCTACACTGTCCCCCATCAAACACTCCGAGGGACAGGGACAGCACGTGGTTAGATACAGAGTAAAGCTCCCTCTACACTGTCCCCCCATCAAACATTCCCAGTACAGGGACAGCACGGGGTTAGATACTGAGTCAAGCTCCCTCTACACTGTCCCCCATCAAACACCCCCAGGGACAGGGACAGCACGGGGTTAGATACAGAGTAAAGCTCCCTCTACACCGTCCCCATCAAACACTCCCAGGGACAGGGACAGCATGGGGTTAGATACAGAGTAAAGCTCTCTCTACAATGTCCCCCCATCAAACACTCCCAGGACAGGGACAGCACGGGGTTAGATACAGAGTAAAGCTCACTCTACACTATCCCCATCAAACACTCCCAGGGACAGGGACAGCATGGGGTTAGATACAGAGTAAAGCTCTCTCTACAATGTCCCCCCATCAAACACTCCCAGGACAGGGACAGCACGGGGTTATATACAGAGTAAAGCTTCCTCTACACTGTCCCCCATCAAACACTCCCAGGACAGGGACAGCACGGGGTTAGATACAGAGTAAAGCTCCCTCTACACTGTCCCCCCATCAAACATTCCCAGGACAGGGACAGCACGGGATTAGATACAGAGTAAAGCTCCCTCTACACTGTCCCCCATCAAACACTCCTAGGGACAGGGACAGCACGGGGTTAGAAACAGAGTAAAGCTCACTCTACACTGTCCTCAATCAAACACTCCTAGGACAAGGACAGCACGGGGTTAGATACAGAGTAAAGCTCCCTCTGCACTGTCCCCCTCATCAAACATCCCCAGGGACAAGGACAGCACGGGGTTAGATACAGAGTAAAGCTCTCACTACACTGTCCCCCATCAAACACCCCCAGGGAAAGGGACAGCACGGGGTTAGATACAGAGTAAAGCTCCCTCTACACTGTCCCCCATCAAACACTCCCAGGGACAGGGACAGCACGGGGTTAGATACAGAGTAAAGCTCTCTCTACACTGTCCCCCATCAAACACTCCCAGGGACAGGGACAGCACGGGGTTAGATACAGTGTAAAGCTCCCTCTACACTGTCCCCCATCAAACCCTCCCAGGACAGGGACAGCATGGGGTTAGATACTGAGTAAAGCTCCCTCTACACTGTCCCCCATCAAACACCCCCAGGACAGGGACAGCACAGGGTTTGATACAGAGTAAAGCTCCCTCTACACTGTCCCCCATCAAACACTCCCAGGACAGGGACAGCACGGGGTTAGATACAGAGTAAAGCTCCCTCTACACTGTTCCCATCAAACACTCCCAGGGACAGGGACAGCACGGGGTTAGATACAGAGTAAAGCTCTCTCTACACTGTCCCCCATCAAACACTCCCAGGGACAGGGACAGCACGTGGTTAGATACAGAGTAAAGCTCCCTCTACACTGTCCCCCATCAAACACTCCCAGGGTCAGGGATAGCACGGAGTTCGATACAGAGTAAAGCTCCCTCTACACTGTCCCCCATCAAACACTCCCAGGGTCAGGGACAGCACGGGGTTAGATACAGAGTAAAGCTCCCTCTACACTGTCCCCCATCAAACCCTCCCAGGACAGGGACAGCACGGGGTTAGATACAGAGTAAAGCTCCCTCTACACTGTCCCCCATCAAACACTCCCAGGACAGGGCCATCACGGGCTTAGAAACAGAGTAAAGCTCACTCTACACTGTCCTCAATCAAACACTCCCAGGGTCAGGGACAGCACGGGGTTAGATACAGAGTAAAGCTCCCTCCACACTGTCCCCCATCAAACACTCCCAGGGACAGGGACAGCCACGGGGTTAGATACAGAGTAAAGCTCCCTCTACACTGTCCCCCATCAAACACTCCCAGGGACAGGGACAGCACGGGGTTAGATACAGAGTAAAGCTCACTCTACACTGTCCACCATCAAACACTCCCAGGACAGGGACAGCATGGGGTTAGATAGAGAGTAAAGCTCCCTCTACTCTGTCCCCAAAAAACACTCCCAGGACAGGGACAGCACGGGGTTAGATACAGAGTAAAGCTCACTCTACACTATCCCCATCAAACACTCCCAGGGACAGGGACAGCTTGGGGTTAGATACAGAGTAAAGCTCTCTCTACAATGTCCCCCCATCAAACACTCCCAGGACAGGGACAGCACGGGGTTAGATACAGAGTAAAGCTCCCTCTACACTGTCCCCCATCAAACACTCCCAGGACAGGGACAGCACGGGGTTAGATACAGAGTAAAGCTCCCTCTACACTGTCCCCCATCAAACACTCCTAGGGACAGGGACAGCACGTGGTTAGATACAGAGTAAAGCTCCCTCTACACTGTCCCCCCATCAAACATTCCCAGGACAGGGACAGCACGGGGTTAGATACAGAGTAAAGCTCCCTCTACACTGTCCCCCATCAAACACTCCTAGGGACAGGGACAGCACGGGGTTAGAAACAGAGTAAAGCTCACTCTACACTGTCCTCAATCAAACACTCCTAGGACAAGGACAGCACGGGGTTAGATACAGAGTAAAGCTCCCTCTGCACTGTCCCCCTCATCAAACATCCCCAGGGACAAGGACAGCACGGGGTTAGATACAGAGTAAAGCTCTCACTACACTGTCCCCCATCAAACACCCCCAGGGAAAGGGACAGCACGGGGTTAGATACAGAGTAAAGCTCCCTCTACACCGTCCCCATCAAACACTCCCAGGGACAGGGACAGCACGGGGTTGATACAGAGTAAAGCTTCCTCTACACTGTCCCCCATCAAACACTCCCAGGGACAGGGACAGCACGGGGTTAGATACAGAGTAAAGCTCCCTCTTCACTGTCCCCCATCAAACCCTCCCAGGACAGGGACAGCACGGGGTTAGATACAGAGTAAAGCTCCCTCTACACTGTCCCCCATCAAACACTCCTAGGGTCAGGGACAGCACGGAGTTAGATACAGAGTAAAGCTCTCTCTACACTGTCCCCATCAAACACTCCCAGGGACAGGGACAGCACGGGGTTAGATACAGAGTAAAGCTCCCTCTACACTGTCCCCCATTAAACACTCCCAGGACAGGGACAGCACGGGGTTAGATACAGAGTAAAGCTCCCTCTACACTGTCCCCCATCAAACACTCCCAGAGACAGGGACAGCACGGGGTTAGATACAGAGTAAAGCTCTCTCTACACTGTCCCTATCATCAAACACCCCCAGTACAGGGACAGCACGGGGTTAGATACAGAGTAAAGCTCTCTCTACAGTGTCCCCCCATCAAACACTCCCAGAGACAGGGACAGCACGGGGTTAGATACAGAGTAAAGCCCCCTCTACACTGTCCCTATCATCAAACACCCCCAGTACAGGGACAGCACGGGGTTAGAGACAGTGTAAAGCTCCCTCTACACTGTCCCCCATCAAACACTCCCAGGACAGGGACAGCACGGGGTTAGATACAGAGTAAAGCTCACTCTACACTGTCCTCAATCAAACACCCCAAGGACAGGGACAGCACGGGGTTAGAGACAGAGTAAAGCTCTCTCTACACTGTCCCCATCAAACACTCCCAGGACAGGGACAGCACGGGGTTAGATACAGAGTAAAGCTCCCTCTACACTGTCCCCCATCAAACACTCCCAGGGACAGGGACAGCACAGGGTGAGATACAGAGTAAAGCTCCCTCTACACTGTCCCCCATCACACACTCCCAGGGACAGTGACAGCACGGGGTTAGATACAGAGTAAAGCTCCCTCTACACTGTCCCCCATCAAACACTCCCAGGGACAGGGACAGCACGGGCTTAGAAACAGAGTAAAGCTCCCTCTACACTGTCCTCATCAAACACTCCCAGGGACAGGGACAGCACGGGCTTAGAAACAGAGTAAAGCTCCCTCTACACTGTCCTCAATCAAACACCCCCAGGGACAGGGACAGCACAGGGTTAGATACAGAGTAAAGCTCCCTCTACACTGTCCCCCATCAAACACCCCCAGGACAGGGACAGCACAGGGTTAGATACAGAGTAAAGTTCCCTCTACACTGTCCTCATCAAACACTCCCAGGACAGGGACAGCACGGGGTTAGATACAGAGTAAAGCTCACTCTACACTGTCCCCCATCAAACACCCCCAGGACAGGGACAGCATGGGGTTAGATACAGAGTAAAGCTCCCACTACACTGTCCCCCATCAAACACTCCCAGGGACAGGGACAGCATGGGGTGAGACTCAGAGTAAAGCTCCCTCTACACTGTCCCCATCAAACACTCCCAGGACAGGGACAGCACGGGGTTAGATACAGAGTAAAGCTCCCTCTACACTGTCCCCCATCAAACACTCCCAGGACAGAGACAGCACGGGGTTAGATACAGAGTAAAGCTCTCTCTACAGTGTCCCCCCATCAAACACTCCCAGGGACAGGGACAGCATGGGGTTAGATACAGAGTAAAGCTCCCTCCACACTGTCCCCCATCAAACACTCCCAGGGACAGGGACAGCACGGGGTTAGATACAGAGTAAAGCTCCCTCTACACTGTCCCCCATCAAACACTCCCAGGGACAGGGACAGCACGGGGTTAGATACAGAGTAAAGCTCACTCTACACTGTCCCCCATCAAACACTCCCAGGACAGGGACAGCACGGGGTTAGATACAGAGTAAAGCTCCCACTACACTGTCCACCATCAAACACTCCCAGGGACAGGGACAGCATGGGGTTAGATACAGAGTAAAGCTCTCTCTACACTGTCCCCCCATCAAACACCCCCAGGACAGAGACAGCACGGGGTGAGATACTGAGTAAAGCTCCCTCTACAGTGTCCCCGCATCAATCACTCCCAGGGACAGGGAGAGCACGGGGTTAGATACAGAGTAAAGCTCCCTCTACACTGTCCCCATCATCAAACACCCCCAGGACAGAGACAGCAAGGGGTTAGATACAGAGTAAAGCTCCCTCTACAGTGTCCCCCCATCAAACCCTCCCGGGGACAGGGACAGCACGGGGTTAGATACAGAGTAAAGCTCCCTCTACACTGTCCCCCATCAAACACCCCCAGGACAGGGACAGCACAGGGTTATGTACAGAGTAAAGCTCCCTCTACACTGTCCTCATCAAACACTCCCAGGACAGGGACAGCACGGGGTTAGATACAGAGTAAAGCTCCCTCTACACTGTCCCCCATCAAACACTCCCAGGACAGGGACAGCACGGGGTTAGATACAGAGTAAAGCTCCCTCTACACTGTCCCTATCATCAAACACCCCCAGGACAGGGACAGCACGGTGTTAGATACAGAGTAAAGTTCCCTCTACACTGTCCCCATCAAACACTCCCAGGACAGGGACAGCACGGGGTTAGATACAGAGTAAAGCTCCCTCTACACTGTCCCCATCATCAAACACCCCCAGGACAGGGACAGCACGGGGTTAGATACAAAGTAAAGCTCCCTCTACACTGTCCCCATCAAACACGCCCAGGACAGGGACAGCACGGGGTTAGAGACAGAGTAAAGCTTCCTCTACACTGTCCCCCATCAAACCCTCCCGGGGACAGGGACAGCACGGGGTTAGATACAGAGTAAAGCTCTCTCTACACTGTCCCCCCATCAAACACTCCCAGGACAGAGACAGCAAGGGGTTAGATACAGAGTAAAGCTCCCTCTACAGTGTCCCCCCATCAAACACTCCCAGGACAGGGACAGCACGGGGTTAGATACAGAGTAAAGCTCCCTCTACACTGTCCCCATCATCAAACACCCCCAGGACAGAGACAGCAAGGGGTTAGATACAGAGTAAAGCTCCCTCTACAGTGTCCCCCCATCAAACCCTCCCGGGGACAGGGACAGCACGGGGTTAGATACAGAGTAAAGCTTCCTCTACACTGTCCCCCATCAAACACCCCCAGGACAGGGACAGCACAGGGTTATGTACAGAGTAAAGCTTCCTCTACACTGTCCTCATCATCAAACACCCCCAGGACAGAGACAGCAAGGGGTTAGATACAGAGTAAAGCTTCCTCTACACTGTCCCCCATCAAACACCCCCAGGACAGGGACAGCACAGGGTTATGTACAGAGTAAAGCTTCCTCTACACTGTCCTCATCAAACACTCCCAGGGACAGGGACAGCACGGGGTTAGATACAGAGTAAAGTTCCCTCTACGCTGTCCCCATCAAACACTCCCAGGACAGGGACAGCACGGGGTTGGATACAGAGTAAAGCTCCCTCTACACTGTCCCCATCAAACACTCCCACGACAGGTACAGCACGGGGTTAGATACAGAGTAAAGCTCTCTCTACACTGTCCCCATCAAACACCCCCAGGGACAAGGACAGCACGGGGTTAGATACAGAGTAAAGCTCCCTCTACACTGTCCCCCATCAAACACTCTCAGGACAGGGACAGCATGGGCTTAGATACAGAGTAAAGCTCCCTCTACACTGTCCCCCATCAAATACTCCCACGACAGGGACAGCACGGGGTTAGATACAGAGTAAAGTTCCCTCTACACTGTCCCCATCAAACACTCCCAGGACAGGGACAGCACGGGGTTGGATACAGAGTAAAGCTCCCTCTACACTGTCCCCATCAAACACGCCCAGGACAGGGACAGCACAGGGTTAGAGACAGAGTAAAGCTCCCTCTACACTGTCCCCCATCAAACCCTCCCGGGGACAGGGACAGCACGGGGTTAGATACAGAGTAAAGCTCTCTCTACACTGTCCCCCCATCAAACACTCCCAGGACAGGGACAGCACGGGGTTAGATACAGAGTAAAGCTCCCTCTACACTGTGCCCCATCAAACATCCCCAGGGCAGGGACAGTACAGGGTTAGATACAGAGTAAAGCTCCCTCTACACTGTGCCCCATCAAACACTCCCAGGACAGGGACAGCACGGGGTTAGATACAGAGTAAAGCTCCCTCTACACTGTCCCACATCAAACACCCCCAGGAGAGGGACAGCACGGGGTTAGATACAGAGTAAATCTCCCTCTACACTGTCCCCCATGAAACACTCCCAGGGACAGGGACAGCACGGGGTTAGATACAGAGTAAAGCTCCCTCTACACTGTCCCCCATCAAACTCTCCCAGGGACAGGGACAGCATGGGGTTAGATACAGAGTAAAGCTCCCTCTACACTGACCCCATCACACGCTCCCAGAACATGGACAGCATGGGGTTAGATACAGAGTAAAGCTTCCTCTACACTGTCCCCCATCAAACCCTCCCAGGGACAGGGACAGCATGGGGTTCGATACCGAGTAAAGCTTCCTCTACACTGACCCCATCACACACTCCCAGGACAGGGACAGCACGGGGTTAGATACAGAGTAAAGCTCCCTCTACACTTTCCATCATCAAACACTCCCAGGACAGGGACAGCACAGGGTTAGATACAGAGTAAAGCTCCCTCCACACTGTTCCCACATCAAAAACTCCCAGGACAGGGACAGCACGGGGTTAGATACAGAGTAAAGCTCCCTCTACACCGTCCCCATCAAACACTCCCAGGACAGGGACAGCACGGGGTTAGATACAGAGTAAAGCTCCCTCTACACTGTCCCCCATCAAACACTCCCAGGACAGGGACAGCAAGGGTTAGAGACAGAGTAAAGCTTCCTCTACACTGTCCCCCATCAAACACTCCCAGGGACAGGGACAGCACGGGATTCGATACAGAGTAAAGCTCTCTCTACACTGTCCCCCATCAAATACTCCCAGGGACAGGGACAGCACGGGGTTAGGGACAGAGTAAAGCTCCCTCTACACTGTCCCCCATCAAACACTCCCAGGACAGGGACAGCACGGGGTTAGATACAGAGTAAAGCTCCCTCTACACTGTCCCCCATCAAACACTCCGAGGGACAGGGACAGCACGTGGTTAGATACAGAGTAAAGCTTCCTCTACACTGTCCCCCATCAAACACTCCCAGGACAGGGACAGCACGGGGTTAGATACAGAGTAAAGCTACCTCTACACTGTCCCCCATCAAACACTCCCAGGACAGGGACAGCACGGGGTTAGATACAGAGTAAAGCTCCCTCTACACTGTCCCCCCATCAAACATTCCCAGGACAGGGACAGCACGGGGTTAGATACAGAGTAAAGCTCCCTCTGCACTGTCCTCCTCATCAAACATCCCCAGAGACAAGGACAGCACGGGGTTAGATACTGAGTCAAGCTCTCTCTACACTGTCCCCCATCAAACACCCCCAGGGACAGGGACAGCACGGGGTTAGATACAGAGTAAAGCTCCCTCTACACCGTCCCCATCAAACACTCCCAGGGACAGGGACAGCACGGGGTTGATACAGAGTAAAGCTCCCTCTACACTGTCCCCCATCAAACACTCCCAGGGACAGGGACAGCACGGGGTTAGATACAGAGTAAAGCTCTCTCTACACTGTCCCCCATCAAACACTCCCAGGGACAGGGACAGCACGGGGTTAGATACAGTGTAAAGCTCCCTCTACACTGTCCCCCATCAAACCCTCCCAGGACAGGGACAGCACGGGGTTAGATACTGAGTAAAGCTCTCTCTACACTGTCCCCCATCAAACACCCCCAGGACAGGGACAGCACGGGGTTAGATACAGAGTAAAGCTCCCTCTACACTGTCCCCCATCAAACACTCCCAGGACAGGGACAGCACGTGGTTAGATACAGAGTAAAGCTCCCTCTACACTGTTCCCATCGAACACTCCCAGGGACAGGGACAGCACGGGGTTAGATACAGAGTAAAGCTCTCTCTACACTGTCCCCCATCAAACACTCCCAGGACAGGGACAGCATGGGGTTAGATACAGAGTAAAGCTCCCTCTACACTGTCCCCCATCAAACACACCCAGGGTCAGGGACAGCACGGAGTTCGATACAGAGTAAAGCTCTCTCTACACTGTCCCCCATCAAACACTCCCAGGGACAGGGACAGCACGTGGTTAGATACAGAGTAAAGCTCCCTCTACACTGTCCCCCATCAAACACTCCCAGGGTCAGGGACAGCACGGAGTTCGATACAGAGTAAAGCTCTCTCTACACTGTCCCCCATCAAACACTCCCAGGGTCAGGGACAGCACGGGGTTAGATAGAGAGTAAAGCTCCCTCTACACTGTCCCCCATCAAACCCTCCCAGGACAGGGACAGCACGGGGTTAGATACAGAGTAAAGCTCCCTCTACACTGTCCCCCATCAAACACCCCCAGGACAGGGCCAGCACGGGCTTAGAAACAGAGTAAAGCTCACTCTACACTGTCCTCAATCAAACACTCCCAGGACAGGGACAGCACGGGGTTAGATACAGAGTAAAGCTCCCTCTACACTGTCCCCCATCAAACACTCCCAGGGACAGGGACAGCATGGGGTTAGATACAGAGTAAAGCTCCCTCCACACTGTCCCCCATCAAACACTCCCAGGGACAGGGACAGCCACGGGGTTAGATACAGAGTAAAGCTCCCTCTACACTGTCCCCCATCAAACACTCCCAGGGACAGGGACAGCACGGGGTTAGATACAGAGTAAAGCTCACTCTACACTGTCCCCCATCAAACACTCCCAGGACAGGGACAGCATGGGGTTAGATAGAGAGTAAAGCTCCCTCTACTCTGTCCCCAAAAAACACTCCCAGGGACAGGGAGAGCACGGGGTTAGATACAGAGTAAAGCTCCCACTATACTGTCCCCCATCAAACACTCCCAGGGACAGGGACAGCATGGGGTTAGATACAGAGTAAAGCTCTCTCTACACTGTCCCCCCATCAAACACTCCCAGGACAGGGACAGCACGGGGTTAGATACAGAGTAAAGCTCCCTCTACACTGTCCCCCATCAAACACTCCCAGGACAGGGACAGCACGGGGTTAGATACAGAGTAAAGCTCCCGCTACACTGTCCCCCATCAAACACTCCTAGGGACAGGGACAGCACGTGGTTAGATACAGAGTAAAGCTCCCTCTACACTGTCCCCCCATCAAACATTCCCAGGACAGGGACAGCACGGGGTTAGATACAGAGTAAATCTCCCTCTACACTGTCCCCCATCAAACACTCCTAGGGACAGGGACAGCACGGGGTGAGAAACAGAGTAAAGCTCACTCTACACTGTCCTCAATCAAACACTCCTAGGACAAGGACAGCACGGGGTTAGATACAGAGTAAAGCTCCCTCTACACCGTCCCCATCAAACACTCCCAGGGACAGGGACAGCACGGGGTTGATACAGAGTAAAGCTCCCTCTACACTGTCCCCCATCAAACACTCCCGGGGACAGGGACAGCACGGGGTTAGATACAGAGTAAAGCTCCCTCTTCACTGTCCCCCATCAAACCCTCCCAGGACAGGGACAGCACGGGGTTAGATACAGAGTAAAGCTCCCTCTACACTGTCCCCCATCAAACACTCCCAGGACAGAGACAGCACAGGGTTAGATACAGAGTAAAGCTCTCTCTACACTGACCCCATCAAACACTCCCAGGGACAGGGACAGCACGGGGTTAGATACAGAGTAAAGCTCTCTCCACAGTGTCCCCCCATCAAACACTCCCAGGACAGGGACAGCACGGGGTTAGATACAGAGTAAAGCTCCCTCTACACTTTCCATCATCAAACACTCCCAGGACAGGGACAGCACAGGGTTAGATACAGAGTAAAGCTCCCTCTACACTGTTCCCACATCAAAAACTCCCAGGACAGGGACAGCACGGGGTTAGATACAGAGTAAAGCTCCCTCTACACCGTCCCCATCAAACACTCCCAGGACAGGGACAGCACGGGGTTAGATACAGAGTAAAGCTCCCTCTACACTGTCCCCCATCAAACACTCCCAGGACAGGGACAGCAAGGGTTAGAGACAGAGTAAAGCTTCCTCTACACTGTCCCCCATCAAACACTCCCAGGGACAGGGACAGCACGGGATTCGATACAGAGTAAAGCTCTCTCTACACTGTCCCCCATCAAATACTCCCAGGGACAGGGACAGCACGGGGTTAGGGACAGAGTAAAGCTCCCTCTACACTGTCCCCCATCAAACACTCCCAGGACAGGGACAGCACGGGGTTAGATACAGAGTAAAGCTCCCTCTACACTGTCCCCCATCAAACACTCCGAGGGACAGGGACAGCACGTGGTTAGATACAGAGTAAAGCTTCCTCTACACTGTCCCCCATCAAACACTCCCAGGACAGGGACAGCACGGGGTTAGATACAGAGTAAAGCTACCTCTACACTGTCCCCCATCAAACACTCCCAGGACAGGGACAGCACGGGGTTAGATACAGAGTAAAGCTCCCTCTACACTGTCCCCCCATCAAACATTCCCAGGACAGGGACAGCACGGGGTTAGATACAGAGTAAAGCTCCCTCTACACTGTCCCCCCATCAAACATTCCCAGGGACAAGGACAGCACGGGGTTAGATACAGAGTCAAGCTCCCTCTACACTGTCCCCCATCAAACACCCCCAGGGACAGGGACAGCACGGGGTTAGATACAGAGTAAAGCTCCCTCTACACCGTCCCCATCAAACACTCCCAGGGACAGGGACAGCACGGGGTTGATACAGAGTAAAGCTCCCTCTACACTGTCCCCCATCAAACACTCCCAGGGACAGGGACAGCACGGGGTTAGATACAGAGTAAAGCTCTCTCTACACTGTCCCCCATCAAACACTCCCAGGGACAGGGACAGCACGGGGTTAGATACAGTGTAAAGCTCACTCTACACTGTCCCCCATCAAACCCTCCCAGGACAGGACAGCACGGGGTTAGATACTGAGTAAAGCTCTCTCTACACTGTCCCCCATCAAACACCCCCAGGACAGGGACAGCACGGGGTTAGATACAGAGTAAAGCTCCCTCTACACTGTCCCCCATCAAACACTCCCAGGACAGGGACAGCATGGGGTTAGATACAGAGTAAAGCTCCCTCTACACTGTCCCCCATCAAACACACCCAGGGTCAGGGACAGCACGGAGTTCGATACAGAGTAAAGCTCCCTCTACACTGTCCCCCATCAAACACACCCAGGGTCAGGGACAGCACGGAGTTCGATACAGAGTAAAGCTCTCTCTACACTGTCCCCCATCAAACACTCCCAGGGTCAGGGACAGCACGGGGTTAGATAGAGAGTAAAGCTCCCTCTACACTGTCCCCCATCAAACCCTCCCAGGACAGGGACAGCACGGGGTTAGATAGAGAGTAAAGCTCCCTCTACACTGTCCCCCATCAAACACACCCAGGGTCAGGGACAGCACGGAGTTCGATACAGAGTAAAGCTCTCTCTACACTGTCCCCCATCAAACACTCCCAGGGACAGGGACAGCACAGGGTTAGATACAGAGTAAAGCTCCCTCTACACTGTCCTCAATCAAACACTCCCAGGACAGGGACAGCACGGGGTTAGATACAGAGTAAAGCTCCCTCTACACTGTCCCCCATCAAACACTCCCAGGGACAGGGACAGCATGGGGTTAGATACAGAGTAAAGCTCCCTCCACACTGTCCCCCATCAAACACTCCCAGGGACAGGGACAGCCACGGGGTTAGATACAGAGTAAAGCTCCCTCTACACTGTCCCCCATCAAACACTCCCAGGGACAGGGACAGCACGGGGTTAGATACAGAGTAAAGCTCACTCTACACTGTCCCCCATCAAACACTCCCAGGACAGGGACAGCATGGGGTTAGATAGAGAGTAAAGCTCCCTCTACTCTGTCCCCAAAAAACACTCCCAGGGACAGGGACAGCACGGGGTTAGATACAGAGTAAAGCTCCCACTATACTGTCCCCCATCAAACACTCCCAGGGACAGGGACAGCATGGGGTTAGATACAGAGTAAAGCTCTCTCTACACTGTCCCCCCATCAAACACTCCCAGGACAGGGACAGCACGGGGTTAGATACAGAGTAAAGCTCCCTCTACACTGTCCCCCATCAAACACTCCCAGGACAGGGACAGCACGGGGTTAGATACAGAGTAAAGCTCCCGCTACACTGTCCCCCATCAAACACTCCTAGGGACAGGGACAGCACGTGGTTAGATACAGAGTAAAGCTCCCTCTACACTGTCCCCCCATCAAACATTCCCAGGACAGGGACAGCACGGGGTTAGATACAGAGTAAATCTCCCTCTACACTGTCCCCCATCAAACACTCCTAGGGACAGGGACAGCACGGGGTGAGAAACAGAGTAAAGCTCACTCTACACTGTCCTCAATCAAACACTCCTAGGACAAGGACAGCACGGGGTTAGATACAGAGTAAAGCTCCCTCTGCACTGTCCCCCATCAAACACCCCCAGGGAAAGGGACAGCACGGGGTTAGATACAGAGTAAAGCTCCCTCTACACCGTCCCCATCAAACACTCCCAGGGACAGGGACAGCACGGGGTTGATACAGAGTAAAGCTCCCTCTACACTGTCCCCCATCAAACACTCCCGGGGACAGGGACAGCACGGGGTTAGATACAGAGTAAAGCTCCCTCTTCACTGTCCCCCATCAAACCCTCCCAGGACAGGGACAGCACGGGGTTAGATACAGAGTAAAGCTCCCTCTACACTGTCCCCCATCAAACACTCCCAGGACAGAGACAGCACGGGGTTAGATACAGAGTAAAGCTCTCTCTACACTGACCCCATCAAACACTCCCAGGGACAGGGACAGCACGGGGTTAGATACAGAGTAAAGCTCTCTCTACAGTGTCCCCCCATCAAACACTCCCAGGACAGGGACAGCACGGGGTTAGAGACAGAGTAAAGCTCCCTCTACACTGTCCCTATCATCAAACACCCCCAGTACAGGGACAGCACGGGGTTAGAGACAGAGTAAAGCTCCCTCTACACTGTCCCCATCAAACACTCCCAGCACAGGGACAGCACGGGGTTAGATACAGAGTAAAGCTCACTCTACACTGTCCTCAATCAAACACCCCCAGGACAGGGACAGCACGGGGTTAGATACAGAGTAAAGCTCCCTCTACACTGTCCCCCATCAAACACTCCCAGGGACAGTGACAGCACGGGGTTAGATACAGAGTAAAGCTCCCTCCACACTGTCCCCCATCAAACACTCCCAGGACAGGGACAGCACGGGGTTAGATACAGAGTAAAGCTCCCTCCACACTGTCCCCCATCAAACACTCCCAGGACAGGGACAGCACGGGGTTAGATACAGAGTAAAGCTCTCTCTACACTGTCCCCCATCAAACACTCCCAGGACAGGGACAGCACGGGGTTAGATACAGAGTAAAGCTCCCTCCACACTGTCCCCCATCAAACACTCCCAGGACAGGGACAGCACGGGGTTAGATACAGAGTAAAGCTCTCTCTACACTGTCCCCCATCAAACACTCCCAGGACAGGGACAGCACGGGGTTAGATACAGAGTAAAGCTCCCTCTACACTGTCCCCATCAAACACTCCCAGGACAGGGACAGCATGGGGTTAGATAGAGAGTAAAGCTCCCTCTACTCTGTCCCCAAAAAACACTCCCAGGACAGGGACAGCACGGGGTTAGATACAGAGTAAAGCTCTCTCTACACTGTCCCCATCAAACACTCCCAGGGACAGGGACAGCATGGGGTTAGATACAGAGTAAAGCTCTCTCTACACTGTCCCCATCAAACACTCCCAGGACAGGGACAGCACGGGGTTCGATACAGAGTAAAGCTCCCTCTACACTGTCCCCCATCAAACACTCCCAGGACAGAGACAGCACGGGGTTAGATACAGAGTAAAGCTCCCTCTACAGTGTCCCCCCATCAAACACTCCCAGGGACAGGGACAGCATGGGGTTAGATACAGAGTAAAGCTCCCTCTACACTGTCCCCCATCAAACACTCCCAGGGACAGGGACAGAACGGGGTTAGATACAGAGTAAAGCTCCCTCTACACTGTCCCCCATCAAACACTCCCAGGGACAGGGACAGAACGGGGTTAGATACAGAGTAAAGTTCCCTCCACACTGTCCCCCATCAAACACTCCCAGGGACAGGGACAGCACGGGGTTAGATACAGAGTAAAGCTCCCTCTACACTGTCCCCCATCAAACACTCCCAGGGACAGGGACAGAACGGGGTTAGATACAGAGTAAAGCTCCCTCTACACTGTCCCCCATCAAACACTCCCAGGGACAGGGACAGCACGGGGTTAGATACAGAGTAAAGCTCCCTCTACACTGTCCCCCATCAAACACTCCCAGGACAGGGACAGCACGGGGTTAGATACAGAGTAAAGCTCTCACTACACTGTCCCCCATCAAACACTCCCAGGGACAGGGACAGCATGGGGTTAGATACAGAGTAAAGCTCCCTCTACACTGTCCCCCCATCAAACACCCCCAGGACAGAGACAGCACGGGGTTAGATACTGAGTAAAGCTCCCTCTACAGTGTCCCCGCATCAATCACTCCCAGGGACAGGGAGAGCACGGGGTTAGATACAGAGTAAAGCTCCCTCTACACTGTCCCCATCAAACACTCCCAGGACAGGGACAGCACGGGGTTTGAGACAGAGTAAAGCTCCCTCTACACTGTCCCCCATCAAACACTCCCAGGACAGAGACAGCACGGGGTTAGATACAGAGTAAAGCTCCCTCTACAGTGTCCCCCCATCAAACACTCCCAGGACAGAGACAGCACGGGGTTAGATACAGAGTAAAGCTCCCTCTACACTGTCCCCCATCAAATACTCCCAGGGACAGGGACAGCACGGGGTTAGATACAGAGCAAAGCTCCCTCTACACTGACCACCATCAAACACACCCAGGACAGAGACAGCACGGGGTTAGATACTGAGTAAAGCTCCCTCTACAGTGTCCCCGCATCAATCACTCCCAGGGACAGGGACAGCACGGGGTTAGATACAGAGTAAAGCTTCCTCTACACTGTCCCCATCAAACACTCCCAGGACAGGGACAGCACGTGGTTAGATACAGAGTAAAGCTCCCTCTACACTGACCCCCATCAAACACCCCCAGGACAGAGACAGCACGGGGTTAGATACAGAGTAAAGCTCCCTCTACACTGTCCCCCATCAAACACTCCCAGGGACAGGGACAGCACGGGGTTAGATACAGAGTAAAGCTCCCTCTACACTGTCCCCATCAAACCCTCCCAGGGACAGGGACAGCACGGGGTTAGATACAGAGTAAAGCTCCCTCTACACTGTCCCCCATCAAACACTCCCAGGACAGAGACAGCACGGGGTTAGATACAGAGTAAAGCTCCCTCTACACTGTCCCCCATCAAACACTCCCAGGGACAGGGACAGCACGGGGTTAGATACAGAGTAAAGCTCCCTCTACACTGTCCCCATCAAACACTCCCAGGGACAGGGACAGCACAGGGTTAGATACAGAGTAAAGCTCCCTCTACACTGTCCCCCATCAAACACTCCCAGGGACAGGGACAGCACGGGGTTAGATACAGAGTAAAGCTCCCTCTACACTGTCCCCCATCAAACACTCCCAGGACAGAGACAGCAAGGGGTTAGATACAGAGTAAAGCTCCCTCTACACTGTCCCCCCATCAAACACTCCCAGGACAGGGACAGCACGGGGTTAGATACAGAGTAAAGCTCCCTCTACAGTGTCCCCCCATCAAACACTCCCATGACAGGGACAGGATGGGGTTAGATACAGAGTAAAGCTCCCTCTACACTGTCCCCCATCAAACACCCCCAGGACAGGGACAGCACAGGGTTATGTACAGAGTAAAGCTTCCTCTACACTGTCCTCATCAAACACTCCCAGGACAGGGACAGCACAGGGTTAGATACAGAGTAAAGCTCCCTCTACACTGTCCCCCATCAAACACCCCCAGGACAGGGACAGCACGGTGTTAGATACAGAGTAAAGTTCCCTCTACACTGTCCCCATCAAACACTCCCAGGACAGGGACAGCACGGGGTTAGATACAGAGTAAAGCTCCCTCTACACTGTCCCCATCATCAAACACCCCCAGGACAGGGACAGCACGGGGTTAGATACAAAGTAAAGCTCCCTCTACACTGTCCCCATCAAACACTCCCAGGACAGGGACAGCACGGGGTTAGAGACAGAGTAAAGCTCCCTCTACACTGTCCCCATCATCAAACACCCCCAGGACAGAGACAGCAAGGGGTTAGATACAGAGTAAAGCTCCCTCTACACTGTCCCCATCATCAAACACCCCCAGGACAGAGACAGCAAGGGGTTAGATACAGAGTAAAGCTCCCTCTACAGTGTCCCCCCATCAAACCCTCCCGGGGACAGGGACAGCACGGGGTTAGATACAGAGTAAAGCTCCCTCTACACTGTCCCCCATTAAACACTCCCAGGGCAGGGACAGCACGGGGTTAGATACAGAGTAAAGTTCCCTCTACACTGTCCCCATCAAACACTCCCAGGACAGGGACAGCACGGGGTTGGATACAGAGTAAAGCTCCCTCTACACTGTCCCCATCAAACACGCCCAGGACAGGTACAGCACGGGGTTAGATACAGAGTAAAGCTCCCTCTACACTGTCCCCCCATCAAACCCTCCCAGGACAGGGACAGCACGGGGTTAGATACAGAGTAAAGCTCTCTCTACACTGTCCCCATCAAACACCCCCAGGGACAAGGACAGCATGGGGTTAGATACAGAGTAAAGCTCCCTCTACACTGTCCCCCATCAAACACTCTCAGGACAGGGACAGCATGGGCTTAGATACAGAGTAAAGCTCCCTCTACACTGTCCCCCATCAAATACTCCCAGGACAGGGACAGCACGGGGTAAGATACAGAGTAAAGCTCACTCTACACTGTCCCCCATCAAACACTCCCACGACAGGGACAGCACGGGGTTAGATACAGAGTAAAGCTCCCTCTACACTGTCCCCATCAAACACGCCCAGGACAGGGACAGCACAGGGTTAGAGACAGAGTAAAGCTCCCTCTACACTGTCCCCCATCAAACACTCCCAGGACAGGTACAGCACGGGGTTAGATACAGAGTAAAGCTCCCTCTACACTGTCCCCCATCAAACCCTCCCGGGGACAGGGACAGCACGGGGTTAGATACAGAGTAAAGCTCTCTCTACACTGTCCCCCATCAAACACTCCCAGGACAGGGACAGCACGGGGTTAGATACAGAGTAAAGCTCTCTCTACACTGTCCCCCCATCAAACACTCCCAGGACAGGGACAGCACGGGGTTAGATACAGAGTAAAGCTCCCTCTACACTGTCCCCCCATCAAACACTCCCAGGGACAGGGACAGCACGGGGTTAGATACAGAGTAAAGCTCCCTCTACACTGTCCCCCATCAAACACCCCCAGGACAGGGACAGCACGGGGTTAGATACAGAGTAAAGCTCCCTCTACACTGTCCCCCCATCAAACCCTCCCAGGACAGGGACAGCACGGGGTTCGATACAGAGTAAAGCTCTCTCTACACTGTCCCCCCATCAAACACTCCCAGGACAGGGACAGCACGGGGTTAGATACAGAGTAAAGCTCCCTCTACACTGTCCCCCATCAAACCCTCCCGGGGACAGGGACAGCACGGGGTTAGATACAGAGTAAAGCTCTCTCTACACTGTCCCCCATCAAACACTCCCAGGGACAGGGACAGCACGGGGTTAGATACAGAGTAAAGCTCCCTCTACACTGTCCCCCATCAAACCCTCCCGGGGACAGGGACAGCACGGGGTTAGATACAGAGTAAAGCTCTCTCTACACTGTCCCCCATCAAACACCCCCAGGAACAAGGACAGCACGGGGTGAGATACAGAGTAAAGCTCCCTCTACACTGTCCCCCCATCAAACACTCCCAGGACAGGGACAGCACGGGGTTGGATACAGAGTAAAGCTCCCTCTACACTGTCCCCATCAAACACGCCCAGGACAGGGACAGCACAGGGTTAGAGACAGAGTAAAGCTCCCTCTACACTGTCCCCATCAAACACCCCCAGGAACAAGGACAGCACGGGGTTAGATACAGAGTAAAGCTCCCTCTACACTGTCCCCATCAAACACTCCCAGGACAGGGACAGCACGGGGTTAGATACAGAGTAAAGCTCCCTCTACACTGTCCCCCATCAATCACTCCCAGGACAGGGACAGCACAGTGTTAGATACAGAGTAAAGCTCCCTCTACACTGTCCCCCATCAAATACTCCCAGGACAGGGACAGCACGGGGTAAGATACAGAGTAAAGCTCCCTCTACACTGTCCCCGATCAAACACTCCCACGACAGGGACAGCATGGGGTTTGATACAGAGTAAAGCTCCCTCTACACTGTCCCCCATCAAACACTCCCGGGGACAGGGATAGCACGGGGTTAGATACAGAGTAAAGCTCACTCTACACTGTCCCCCATCAAACACTCCCAGGGACAGGGACAGCACGGGGTGAGATACAGAGTAAAGCTCCCTCTACACTGTCTCCATCAAACACTCCCAGGGACAGAGACAGCAAGGGGTTAGATACAGAGTAAAGCTCCCTCTACACTGTCCCCCATCAAACACTCCCAGGTACAGGGGCAGCACGGGGTTAGATACAGAGTAAAGCTCCCTCTACACTGACACCCATCAAACACTCCCAGGACAGGGACAGCCCGGGGTTAGATACAGAGTAAAGCTACCTCTACACTGTCCCACATCAAACACTCCCAGGACAGGGACAGCACGGGGTTAGATACAGAGTAAAGCTCCCTCTACACTGTCCCCCATCAATCACTCCCAGGACAGGGACAGCACAGTGTTAGATACAGAGTAAAGCTCCCTCTACACTGTCCCCCATCAAATACTCCCACGACAGGGACAGCATGGGGTTCGATACAGAGTAAAGCTCCCTCTACACTGTCCCCCATCAAACACCCCCAGGACAGGGACAGCACAGGGTTATGTACAGAGTAAAGCTTCCTCTACACTGTCCTCATCAAACACTCCCAGGACAGGGACAGCACGGTGTTAGATACAGAGTAATGCTCCCTCTACACTGTCCCCCCATCAAACACTCCCAGGACAGGGACAGCACGGGGTTAGATACAGAGTAAAGCTCCCTCTACACTGTCCCCATCAAACACCCCCTGGACAGGGACAGCACGGGGTTAGATACAGAGAGTAAAGCTCTCTCTACACTGTCCCCATCAAACACTCCCAGGACAGGGACAGCACGGGGTTAGACACAGAGTAAAGCTCCCTCTACACTGTCCCCATCAAACACTCCCAGGACAGGGACAGCACGGGGTTAGATACAGAGTAAAGCTCCCTCTACACTGTCCCCCATCAAACACTCCCAGGACAGGGACAGCACGGGGTTAGATACAGAGTAAAGCTCCTTCTACACTGTCCCCCCATCAAACCCTCCCAGGACAGAGACAGCACGGGGTTAGATACAGAGTAAAGCTCCCTCTACACTGTCCCCATTAAACACTCCCAGGACAGGGACAGCACGGGGTTAGATACAGAGTAAAGCTCTCTCTACACTGTCCCCATCAAACACTCCCAGGACAGGGACAGCACGGGGTTGGATACAGAGTAAAGCTCTCTCTACACTGTCCCCCATCAAACACTCCCAGGACAGGGACAGCACGGGGTTAGATACAGAGTAAAGCTCCCTCTACACTGTCCCCATCAAACACGCCCAGGACAGGGACAGCACAGGGTTAGAGACAGAGTAAAGCTCCCTCTACACTGTCCCCCCATCATACCCTCCCAGGACAGGGACAGCACGGGGTTAGATACAGAATAAATCTCTCTCTACACTGTCCCCATCAAACACTCCCAGGGACAGGGACAGCTCGGGGTTAGATACAGAGTAAAGCTCCCTCTACACTGTCCCCCATCAAACACTCCCAGGACAGGGACAGCACAGTGTTAGATACAGAGTAAAGCTCCCTCTACACTGTCCCCCATCAAATACTCCCAGGACAGGGACAGCACGGGGTAAGATACAGAGTAAAGCTCCCTCTACACTGTCCCCGATCAAACACTCCCACGACAGGGACAGCATGGGGTTTGATACAGAGTAAAGCTCCCTCTACACTGTCCCCCATCAAACACTCCCGGGGACAGGGATAGCACGGGGTTAGATACAGAGTAAAGCTCACTCTACACTGTCCCCCATCAAACACTCCCAGGGACAGGGACAGCACGGGGTTAGATACAGAGTAAAGCTCACTCTACACTGTCCCCCATCAAACACTCCCGGGGACAGGGATAGCACGGGGTTAGATACAGAGTAAAGCTCACTCTACACTGTCCCCCATCAAACACTCCCGGGGACAGGGACAGCACGGGGTTAGATACAGAGTAAAGCTGCCTCTACACTGTCCCCCATCAAACACTCCCAGGACAGGGACAGCACGGGGTTAGATACAGAGTAAAGCTCCCTCTACACTGTCCTCATCAAACACTCCCAGGGACAGGGACAGCATGGGGTTTGATACAGAGTAAAGCTCCCTCTACACTGTCCTCATCAAACACTCCCAGGACAGGGACAGCACGGGGTTAGATACAGAGTAAAGCTCCCTCTACACTGTCTCCATCAAACACTCCCAGGGACAGAGACAGCAAGGGGTTAGATACAGAGTAAAGCTCCCTCTACACTGTCCCCCATCAAACACTCCCAGGCACAGGGGCAGCACGGGGTTAGATACAGAGTAAAGCTCCCTCTACACTGACACCCATCAAACATTCCCAGGACAGGGACAGTACAGGGTTAGATACAGAGTAAAGCTCTCTCTACACTGTCCCCCATCAAACCCTCCCAGGGACAGAGACAGCAAGGGGTTAGATACAGAGTAAAGCTCCCTCTACACTGTCCCCCATCAAACACTCCCAGGGACAGGGACAGCACGGGATTCGATACAGAGTAAAGCTCTCTCTACACTGTCCCCCATCAAATACTCCCAGGGACAGGGACAGCACGGGGTTAGGGACAGAGTAAAGCTCCCTCTACACTGTCCCCCATCAAACACTCCCAGGACAGGGACAGCAAGGGTTAGAGACAGAGTAAAGCTTCCTCTACACTGTCCCCCATCAAACACTCCCAGGGACAGGGACAGCACGGGATTCGATACAGAGTAAAGCTCTCTCTACACTGTCCCCCATCAAATACTCCCAGGGACAGGGACAGCACGGGGTTAGGGACAGAGTAAAGCTCCCTCTACACTGTCCCCCATCAAACACTCCCAGGACAGGGACAGCACGGGGTTAGATACAGAGTAAAGCTCCCTCTACACTGTCCCCCATCAAACACTCCGAGGGACAGGGACAGCACGTGGTTAGATACAGAGTAAAGCTCCCTCTACACTGTCCCCCATCAAACACTCCCAGGACAGGGACAGCACGGGGTTAGATACAGAGTAAAGCTCCCTCTACACTGTCCCCCATCAAACACTCCCAGGACAGGGACAGCACGGGGTTAGATACAGAGTAAAGCTCTCTCTACACTGTCCCCCCATCAAACATTCCCAGGACAGGGACAGCACGGGGTTAGATACAGAGTAAAGCTCCCTCTGCACTGTCCCCCTCATCAAACATCCCCAGGGACAAGGACAGCACGGGGTTAGATACTGAGTCAAGCTCCCTCTACACTGTCCCCCATCAAACACTCCCAGGGACAGGGACAGCACGGGGTTAGATACAGAGTAAAGCTCTCTCTACACTGTCCCCCATCAAACACTCCCAGGGACAGGGATAGCACGGGGTTAGATACAGTGTAAAGCTCCCTCTACACTGTCCCCCATCAAACCCTCCCAGGACAGGGACAGCACGGGGTTAGATACTGAGTAAAGCTCTCTCTACACTGTCCCCCATCAAACACCCCCAGGACAGGGACAGCACGGGGTTAGATACAGAGTAAAGCTCCCTCTACACTGTCCCCCATCAAACACTCCCAGGACAGGGACAGCACGTGGTTAGATACAGAGTAAAGCTCCCTCTACACTGTTCCCATCGAACACTCCCAGGGACAGGGACAGCACGTGGTTAGATACAGAGTAAAGCTCCCTCTACACTGTCCCCCATCAAACACTCCCAGGGTCAGGGACAGCACGGAGTTCGATACAGAGTAAAGCTCTCTCTACACTGTCCCCCATCAAACACTCCCAGGGTCAGGGACAGCACGGGGTTAGATAGAGAGTAAAGCTCCCTCTACACTGTCCCCCATCAAACCCTCCCAGGACAGGGACAGCACGGGGTTAGATACAGAGTAAAGCTCCCTCTACACTGTCCCCCATCAAACACCCCCAGGACAGGGCCAGCACGGGCTTAGAAACAGAGTAAAGCTCACTCTACACTGTCCTCAATCAAACACTCCCAGGACAGGGACAGCACGGGGTTAGATACAGAGTAAAGCTCCCTCTACACTGTCCCCCATCAAACACTCCCAGGACAGGGACAGGGACAGCATGGGGTTAGATACAGAGTAAAGCTCCCTCCACACTGTCCCCCATCAAACACTCCCAGGGACAGGGACAGCCACGGGGTTAGATACAGAGTAAAGCTCCCTCTACACTGTCCCCCATCAAACACTCCCAGGGACAGGGACAGCACGGGGTTAGATACAGAGTAAAGCTCACTCTACACTGTCCCCCATCAAACACTCCCAGGACAGGGACAGCATGGGGTTAGATAGAGAGTAAAGCTCCCTCTACTCTGTCCCCAAAAAACACTCCCAGGGACAGGGACAGCACGGGGTTAGTTACAGAGTAAAGCTCCCACTATACTGTCCCCCATCAAACACTCCCAGGGACAGGGACAGCATGGGGTTAGATACAGAGTAAAGCTCTCTCTACACTGTCCCCCCATCAAACACTCCCAGGACAGGGACAGCACGGGGTTAGATACAGAGTAAAGCTCCCTCTACACTGTCCCACCATCAAACACTCCCAGGACAGGGACAGCACGGGGTTAGATACAGAGTAAAGCTCCCGCTACACTGTCCCCCATCAAACACTCCTAGGGACAGGGACAGCACGTGGTTAGATACAGAGTAAAGCTCCCTCTACACTGTCCCCCCATCAAACATTCCCAGGACAGGGACAGCACGGGGTTAGATACAGAGTAAAGCTCCCTCTGCACTGTCCCCCATCAAACACCCCCAGGGAAAGGGACAGCACGGGGTTAGATACAGAGTAAAGCTCCCTCTACACCGTCCCCATCAAACACACCCAGGGACAGGGACAGCACGGGGTTGATACAGAGTAAAGCTCCCTCTACACTGTCCCCCATCAAACACTCCCGGGGACAGGGACAGCACGGGGTTAGATACAGAGTAAAGCTCCCTCTACACTGTCCCCCATCAAACACTCCCAGGACATGGACAGCACGGGGTTAGATACAGAGTAAAGCTCCCTCTACACTGTCCCCATCAAACACTCCCAGGGACAGGGACAGCACGGGGTTAGATACAGAGTAAAGCTCCCTCTTCACTGTCCCCCATCAAACCCTCCCAGGACAGGGACAGCATGGGGTTAGATACAGAGTAAAGCTCCCTCTACACTGTCCCCCATCAAACACTCCCAGGGTCAGGGACAGCACGGAGTTAGATACAGAGTAAAGCTCCCTCTACACTGTCCCCCATCAAACACTCCCAGGACAGGGACAGCACGGGGTTAGATACAGAGTAAAGCTCTCTCTACAGTGTCCCCCCATCAAACACTCCCAGAGACAGGGACAGCACGGGGTTAGATACAGAGTAAAGCTCCCTCTACACTGTCCCTATCATCAAACACCCCCAGTACAGGGACAGCACGGGGTTAGAGACAGAGTAAAGCCTCCTCTACACTGTCCCTATCATCAAACACCCCCAGTACAGGGACAGCACGGGGTTAGAGACAGAGTAAAGCTCCCTCTACACTGTCCCCATCAAACACTCCCAGGGACAGGGACAGCACGGGGTTAGATACAGAGTAAAGCTCTCTCTACACTGTCCCCCATCAAACACTCCCAGGACAGGGACAGCACGGGGTTAGATACAGAGTAAAGCTCCCTCTACACTGTCCCCCATCAAACACTCCCAGGGACAGTGACAGCACGGGGTTAGATACAGAGTAAAGCTTCCTCTACACTGTCCCCCATCAAACACTCCCAGGGACAGGGACAGCACGGGCTTAGAAACAGAGTAAAGCTCCCTCCACACTGTCCCCCATCAAACACTCCCAGTACAGGGACAGCACGGGGTTAGATACAGAGTAAAGCTCCCTCTACACTGTCCCCCATCAAACACTCCCAGGACCGGGACAGCACGGGGTTAGATACAGAGTAAAGCTCCCTCTACACTGTCCCCATCAAACACTCCCAGGACAGGGACAGCACAGTGTTAGATACAGAGTAAAGCTCCCTCTACACTGTCCCCCATCAAATACTCCCAGGACAGGGACAGCACGGGGTAAGATACAGAGTAAAGCTCCCTCTACACTGTCCCCGATCAAACACTCCCACGACAGGGACAGCATGGGGTTTGATACAGAGTAAAGCTCCCTCTACACTGTCCCCCATCAAACACTCCCGGGGACAGGGATAGCACGGGGTTAGATACAGAGTAAAGCTCACTCTACACTGTCCCCCATCAAACACTCCCAGGGACAGGGACAGCACGGGGTTAGATACAGAGTAAAGCTCACTCTACACTGTCCCCCATCAAACACTCCCGGGGACAGGGATAGCACGGGGTTAGATACAGAGTAAAGCTCACTCTACACTGTCCCCCATCAAACACTCCCGGGGACAGGGACAGCACGGGGTTAGATACAGAGTAAAGCTCCCTCTACACTGTTCCCATCAAACACTCCCAGGACAGGGACAGCACGGGGTTAGATACAGAGTAAAGCTCCCTCTACACTGTTCCCATCAAACACTCCCAGGACAGGGACAGCACGGGGTTAGATACAGAGTAAAGCTCCCTCTACACTGTCCCCCATCAAACACCCCCAGGTCAGGGACAGCACGGGGTTAGATACAGAGTAAAGCTCCCTCTACACTGTCCCCCATCAAACACTCCCAGGACAGGGACAGCACGGGGTTAGATACAGAGTAAAGCTCCCTCTACACTGTCCTCATCAAACACTCCCAGGGACAGGGACAGCATGGGGTTTGATACAGAGTAAAGCTCCCTCTACACTGTCCTCATCAAACACTCCCAGGACAGGGACAGCACGGGGTTAGATACAGAGTAAAGCTCCCTCTACACTGTCTCCATCAAACACTCCCAGGGACAGAGACAGCAAGGGGTTAGATACAGAGTAAAGCTCCCTCTACACTGTCCCCCATCAAACACTCCCAGGCACAGGGGCAGCACGGGGTTAGATACAGAGTAAAGCTCCCTCTACACTGACACCCATCAAACATTCCCAGGACAGGGACAGTCCGGGGTTAGATACAGAGTAAAGCTCCCTCTACACTGTCTCCATCAAACACTCCCAGGGACAGAGACAGCAAGGGGTTAGATACAGAGTAAAGCTCCCTCTACACTGTCCCCCATCAAACACTCCCAGGACAGGGACAGCACGGGGTTAGATACAGAGTAAAGCTCCCTCTACACTGTCTCCATCAAACACTCCCAGGACAGAGACAGCAAGGGGTTAGATACAGAGTAAAGCTCCCTCTACACTGTCCCCCATCAAACACTCCCAGGCACAGGGGCAGCACGGGGTTAGATACAGAGTAAAGCTCCCTCTACACTGTCCCCCATCAAACACTCCCAGGACAGGGACAGCAAGGGTTAGAGACAGAGTAAAGCTTCCTCTACACTGTCCCCCATCAAACACTCCCAGGGACAGGGACAGCACGGGATTCGATACAGAGTAAAGCTCTCTCTACACTGTCCCCCATCAAATACTCCCAGGGACAGGGACAGCACGGGGTTAGGGACAGAGTAAAGCTCCCTCTACACTGTCCCCCATCAAACACTCCCAGGACAGTGACAGCACGGGGTTAGATACAGAGTAAAGCTCCCTCTACACTGTCCCCCATCAAACACTCCGAGGGACAGGGACAGCACGGGGTTAGATACAGAGTAAAGCTCCCTCTACACTGTCCCCCATCAAACACTCCCAGGACAGGGACAGCACGGGGTTAGATACAGAGTAAAGCTCCCTCTACACTGTCCCCCCATCAAACATTCCCAGGACAGGGACAGCACGGGGTTAGATACAGAGTAAAGCTCCCTCTGCACTGTCCTCATCAAACACTCCCAGGGACAGGGACAGCATGGGGTTTGATACAGAGTAAAGCTCCCTCTACACTGTCCTCATCAAACACTCCCAGGACAGGGACAGCACGGGGTTAGATACAGAGTAAAGCTCCCTCTACACTGTCTCCATCAAACACTCCCAGGGACAGAGACAGCAAGGGGTTAGATACAGAGTAAAGCTCCCTCTACACTGTCCCCCATCAAACACTCCCAGGCACAGGGGCAGCACGGGGTTAGATACAGAGTAAAGCTCCCTCTACACTGACACCCATCAAACATTCCCAGGACAGGGACAGTCCGGGGTTAGATACAGAGTAAAGCTTCCTCTACACTGTCTCCATCAAACACTCCCAGGGACAGAGACAGCAAGGGGTTAGATACAGAGTAAAGCTCCCTCTACACTGTCCCCCATCAAACACTCCCAGGACAGGGACAGCACGGGGTTAGATACAGAGTAAAGCTCCCTCTACACTGTCTCCATCAAACACTCCCAGGACAGAGACAGCAAGGGGTTAGATACAGAGTAAAGCTCCCTCTACACTGTCCCCCATCAAACACTCCCAGGCACAGGGGCAGCACGGGGTTAGATACAGAGTAAAGCTCCCTCTACACTGTCCCCCATCAAACACTCCCAGGACAGGGACAGCAAGGGTTAGAGACAGAGTAAAGCTTCCTCTACACTGTCCCCCATCAAACACTCCCAGGGACAGGGACAGCACGGGATTCGATACAGAGTAAAGCTCTCTCTACACTGTCCCCCATCAAATACTCCCAGGGACAGGGACAGCACGGGGTTAGGGACAGAGTAAAGCTCCCTCTACACTGTCCCCCATCAAACACTCCCAGGACAGTGACAGCACGGGGTTAGATACAGAGTAAAGCTCCCTCTACACTGTCCCCCATCAAACACTCCGAGGGACAGGGACAGCACGGGGTTAGATACAGAGTAAAGCTCCCTCTACACTGTCCCCCATCAAACACTCCCAGGACAGGGACAGCACGGGGTTAGATACAGAGTAAAGCTCCCTCTACACTGTCCCCCCATCAAACATTCCCAGGACAGGGACAGCACGGGGTTAGATACAGAGTAAAGCTCCCTCTGCACTGTCCCCCTCATCAAACATCCCCAGGGACAAGGACAGCACGGGGTTAGATACTGAGTCAAGCTCCCTCTACACTGTCCCCCATCAAACACCCCCAGGGACAGGGACAGCACGGGGTTAGATACAGAGTAAAGCTCCCTCTACACCGTCCCCATCAAACACTCCCAGGGACAGGGACAGCACGGGGTTGATACAGAGTAAAGCTCCCTCTACACTGTCCCCCATCAAACACTCCCAGGGACAGGGACAGCACGGGGTTAGATACAGAGTAAAGCTCTCTCTACACTGTCCCCCATCAAACACTCCCAGGGACAGGGACAGCACGGGGTTAGATACAGTGTAAAGCTCCCTCTACACTGTCCCCCATCAAACCCTCCCAGGACAGGGACAGCACGGGGTTAGATACTGAGTAAAGCTCTCTCTACACTGTCCCCCATCAAACACCCCCAGGACAGGGACAGCACGGGGTTAGATACAGAGTAAAGCTCCCTCTACACTGTCCCCCATCAAACACTCCCAGGACAGGGACAGCACGTGGTTAGATACAGAGTAAAGCTCCCTCTACACTGTTCCCATCGAACACTCCCAGGGACAGGGACAGCACGGGGTTAGATACAGAGTAAAGCTCTCTCTACACTGTCCCCCATCAAACACTCCCAGGACAGGGACAGCACGGGGTTAGATACAGAGTAAAGCTCCCTCTACACTGTCCCCCATCAAACACACCCAGGGTCAGGGACAGCACGGAGTTCGATACAGAGTAAAGCTCTCTCTACACTGTCCCCCATCAAACACTCCCAGGGACAGGGACAGCACGTGGTTAGATACAGAGTAAAGCTCCCTCTACACTGTCCCCCATCAAACACTCCCAGGGTCAGGGACAGCACGGAGTTCGATACAGAGTAAAGCTCTCTCTACACTGTCCCCCATCAAACACTCCCAGGGTCAGGGACAGCACGGGGTTAGATAGAGAGTAAAGCTCCCTCTACACTGTCCCCCATCAAACCCTCCCAGGACAGGGACAGCACGGGGTTAGATACAGAGTAAAGCTCCCTCTACACTGTCCCCCATCAAACACCCCCAGGACAGGGCCAGCACGGGCTTAGAAACAGAGTAAACCTCACTCTACACTGTCCTCAATCAAACACTCCCAGGACAGGGACAGCACGGGGTTAGATACAGAGTAAAGCTCCCTCTACACTGTCCCCCCATCAAACATTCCCAGGACAGGGACAGCACGGGGTTAGATACAGAGTAAAGCTCCCTCTGCACTGTCCCCCTCATCAAACATCCCCAGGGACAAGGACAGCACGGGGTTAGATACAGAGTAAAGCTCCCTCCACACTGTCCCCCATCAAACACTCCCAGGACAGGGACAGGGACAGCATGGGGTTAGATACAGAGTAAAGCTCCCTCCACACTGTCCCCCATCAAACACTCCCAGGGACAGGGACAGCCACGGGGTTAGATACAGAGTAAAGCTCCCTCTACACTGTCCCCCATCAAACACTCCCAGGGACAGGGACAGCACGGGGTTAGATACAGAGTAAAGCTCACTCTACACTGTCCCCCATCAAACACTCCCAGGACAGGGACAGCATGGGGTTAGATAGAGAGTAAAGCTCCCTCTACTCTGTCCCCAAAAAACACTCCCAGGGACAGGGACAGCACGGGGTTAGATACAGAGTAAAGCTCCCACTATACTGTCCCCCATCAAACACTCCCAGGGACAGGGACAGCATGGGGTTAGATACAGAGTAAAGCTCCCTCTACACTGTCCCACCATCAAACACTCCCAGGACAGGGACAGCACGGGGTTAGATACAGAGTAAAGCTCCCTCTACACTGTCCCACCATCAAACACTCCCAGGACAGGGACAGCACGGGGTTAGATACAGAGTAAAGCTCCCGCAACACTGTCCCCCATCAAACACTCCCAGGGACAGGGACAGCACGGGGTTAGATACAGAGTAAAGCTCCCTCTACACTGTCCCCCATCAAACACTCCTAGGGACAGGGACAGCACGGGGTGAGAAACAGAGTAAAGCTCACTCTACACTGTCCTCAATCAAACACTCCTAGGACAAGGACAGCACGGGGTTAGATACAGAGTAAAGCTCCCTCTGCACTGTCCCCCATCAAACACCCCCAGGGAAAGGGACAGCACGGGGTTAGATACAGAGTAAAGCTCCCTCTACACCGTCCCCATCAAACACACCCAGGGACAGGGACAGCACGGTGTTAGATACAGAGTAAAGCTCCCTCTACACTGTCCCCCATCAAACACTCCCAGGACAGGGACAGCACGGGGTTAGATACAGAGTAAAGCTCCCTCTACACTGTCCCCCATCAAACCCTCCCAGGACAGGGACAGCACGGGGTTAGATACAGAGTAAAGCTCCCTCTACACTGTCCCCCATCAAACACTCCCAGGGTCAGGGACAGCACGGAGTTAGATACAGAGTAAAGCTCCCTCTTCATTGTCCCCCATCAAACCCTCCCAGGACAGGGACAGCACGGGGTTAGATACAGAGTAAAGCTCCCTCTACACTGTCCCCCATCAAACACTCCCAGGACAGGGACAGCACGGGGTTAGATACAGAGTAAAGCTCTCTCTACACTGACCCCATCAAACACTCCCAGGGACAGGGACAGCACGGGGTTAGATACAGAGTAAAGCTCCCTCTACACTGTCCCCCCATCAAACACTCCCAGGACAGAGACAGCACGGGGTTAGATACAGAGTAAAGCTCTCTCTACAGTGTCCCCCCATCAAACACTCCCAGAGACAGGGACAGCACGGGGTTAGATACAGAGTAAAGCTCCCTCTACACTGTCCCTATCATCAAACACCCCCAGTACAGGGACAGCACGGGGTTAGAGACAGAGTAAAGCTCCCTCTACACTGTCCCCCATCAAACACTCCCAGGGACAGGGACAGCACGGGGTTAGATACAGAGTAAAGCTCTCTCTACACTGTCCCCCATCAAACACTCCCAGGACAGGGACAGCACGGGGTTAGATACAGAGTAAAGCTCCCTCTACACTGTCCCCCATCAAACACTCCCAGGGACAGTGACAGCACGGGGTTAGATACAGAGTAAAGCTTCCTCTACACTGTCCCCCATCAAACACTCCCAGGGACAGGGACAGCACGGGCTTAGAAACAGAGTAAAGCTCCCTCCACACTGTCCCCCATCAAACACTCCCAGGACAGGGAAAGCACGGGGTTAGATACAGAGTAAAGCTCCCTCTACACTGTCCCCGATCAAACACTCCCACGACAGGGACAGCATGGGGTTTGATACAGAGTAAAGCTCTCTCTACACTGTCCCCATCAAACACTCCCAGGGACAGGGACAGCACGGGGTTAGATACAGAGTAAAGCTCACTCTACACTGTCCCCCATCAAACACTCCCGGGGACAGGGATAGCACGGGGTTAGATACAGAGTAAAGCTCACTCTACACTGTCCCCCATCAAACACTCCCGGGGACAGGGACAGCACGGGGTTAGATACAGAGTAAAGCTCCCTCTACACTGTTCCCATCAAACACTCCCAGGACAGGGACAGCACGGGGTTAGATACAGAGTAAAGCTCTCTCTACACTGTCCCCATCAAACACTCCCAGGGACAGGGACAGCACGGGGTTAGATACAGAGTAAAGCTCCCTCCACACTGTCCCCCATCAAACACTCCCAGGACAGGGACAGCACGGGGTTAGATACAGAGTAAAGCTCTCTCTACACTGTCCCCATCAAACACTCCCAGGGACAGGGACAGCACGGGGTTAGATACAGAGTAAAGCTCCCTCTACACTGTCCCCGATCAAACACTCCCACGACAGGGACAGCATGGGGTTTGATACAGAGTAAAGCTCCCTCTACACTGTCCCCCATCAAACACTCCCGGGGACAGGGGTAGCACGGGGTTAGATACAGAGTAAAGCTCACTCTACACTGTCCCCCATCAAACACTCCCAGGGACAGGGACAGCACGGGGTTAGATACAGAGTAAAGCTCACTCTACACTGTCCCCCATCAAACACTCCCGGGGACAGGGATAGCACGGGGTTAGATACAGAGTAAAGCTCACTCTACACTGTCCCCCATCAAACACTCCCGGGGACAGGGACAGCACGGGGTTAGATACAGAGTAAAGCTCCCTCTACACTGTTCCCATCAAACACTCCCAGGACAGGGACAGCACGGGGTTAGATACAGAGTAAAGCTCCCTCTACACTGTCCCCCATCAAACAGTCCCAGGAACAGGGACAGCATGGGGTTAGATACAGAGTAAAGCTCCCTCTACACTGTCCCCATCAAACACTCCCAGGACAGGGACAGCACGGGGTTAGATACAGAGTAAAGCTCCCTCTACACTGTCCTCATCAAACACTCCCAGGGACAGGGACAGCATGGGGTTTGATACAGAGTAAAGCTCCCTCTACACTGTCCTCATCAAACACTCCCAGGGACAGGGACAGCATGGGGTTTGATACAGAGTAAAGCTCCCTCTACACTGTCCTCATCAAACACTCCCAGGACAGGGACAGCACGGGGTTAGATACAGAGTAAAGCTCCCTCTACACTGTCCCCCATCAAACACTCCCAGGACAGGGACAGCACGGGGTTAGATACAGAGTAAAGCTCCCTCTACACTGTCCTCATCAAACACTCCCAGGGACAGGGACAGCATGGGGTTTGATACAGAGTAAAGCTCCCTCTACACTGTCCTCATCAAACACTCCCAGGACAGGGACAGCACGGGGTTAGATACAGAGTAAAGCTCCCTCTACACTGTCCCCCATCAAACACTCCCAGGACAGGGACAGCACGGGGTTAGATACAGAGTAAAGCTCCCTCTACACTGTCCTCATCAAACACTCCCAGGGACAGGGACAGCATGGGGTTTGATACAGAGTAAAGCTCCCTCTACACTGTCCTCATCAAACACTCCCAGGACAGGGACAGCACGGGGTTAGATACAGAGTAAAGCTCCCTCTACACTGTCTCCATCAAACACTCCCAGGGACAGAGACAGCAAGGGGTTAGATACAGAGTAAAGCTCCCTCTACACTGTCCCCCATCAAACACTCCCAGGCACAGGGGCAGCACGGGGTTAGATACAGAGTAAAGCTCCCTCTACACTGACACCCATCAAACATTCCCAGGACAGGGACAGTCCGGGGTTAGATACAGAGTAAAGCTCCCTCTACACTGTCTCCATCAAACACTCCCAGGGACAGAGACAGCAAGGGGTTAGATACAGAGTAAAGCTCCCTCTACACTGTCCCCCATCAAACACTCCCAGGACAGGGACAGCACGGGGTTAGATACAGAGTAAAGCTCCCTCTACACTGTCTCCATCAAACACTCCCAGGGACAGAGACAGCAAGGGGTTAGATACAGAGTAAAGCTCCCTCTACACTGTCCCCCATCAAACACTCCCAGGCACAGGGGCAGCACGGGGTTAGATACAGAGTAAAGCTCCCTCTACACTGTCCCCCATCAAACACTCCCAGGACAGGGACAGCAAGGGTTAGAGACAGAGTAAAGCTTCCTCTACACTGTCCCCCATCAAACACTCCCAGGGACAGGGACAGCACGGGATTCGATACAGAGTAAAGCTCTCTCTACGCTGTCCCCCATCAAATACTCCCAGGGACAGGGACAGCACGGGGTTAGGGACAGAGTAAAGCTCCCTCTACACTGTCCCCCATCAAACACTCCCAGGACAGTGACAGCACGGGGTTAGATACAGAGTAAAGCTCCCTCTACACTGTCCCCCATCAAACACTCCGAGGGACAGGGACAGCACGTGGTTAGATACAGAGTAAAGCTCCCTCTACACTGTCCCCCATCAAACACTCCCAGGACAGGGACAGCACGGGGTTAGATACAGAGTAAAGCTCCCTCTACACTGTCCCCCATCAAACACTCCCAGGACAGGGACAGCACGGGGTTAGATACAGAGTAAAGCTCCCTCTACACTGTCCCCCCATCAAACATTCCCAGGACAGGGACAGCACGGGGTTAGATACAGAGTAAAGCTCCCTCTGCACTGTCCCCATCAAACACTCCCAGGGACAGGGACAGCACGGGGTTGATACAGAGTAAAGCTCCCTCTACACCGTCCCCATCAAACACTCCCAGGGACAGGGACAGCACGGGGTTGATACAGAGTAAAGCTCCCTCTACACTGTCCCCCATCAAACACTCCCAGGGACAGGGACAGCACGGGGTTAGATACAGAGTAAAGCTCTCTCTACACTGTCCCCCATCAAACACTCCCAGGGACAGGGACAGCACGGGGTTAGATACAGTGTAAAGCTCCCTCTACACTGTCCCCCATCAAACCCTCCCAGGACAGGGACAGCACGGGGTTAGATACTGAGTAAAGCTCTCTCTACACTGTCCCCCATCAAACACCCCCAGGACAGGGACAGCACGGGGTTAGATACAGAGTAAAGCTCCCTCTACACTGTCCCCCATCAAACACTCCCAGGACAGGGACAGCACGTGGTTAGATACAGAGTAAAGCTCCCTCTACACTGTTCCCATCGAACACTCCCAGGGACAGGGACAGCACGGGGTTAGATACAGAGTAAAGCTCTCTCTACACTGTCCCCCATCAAACACTCCCAGGACAGGGACAGCACGGGGTTAGATACAGAGTAAAGCTCCCTCTACACTGTCCCCCATCAAACACACCCAGGGTCAGGGACAGCACGGAGTTCGATACAGAGTAAAGCTCTCTCTACACTGTCCCCCATCAAACACTCCCAGGGACAGGGACAGCACGTGGTTAGATACAGAGTAAAGCTCCCTCTACACTGTCCCCCATCAAACACTCCCAGGGTCAGGGACAGCACGGAGTTCGATACAGAGTAAAGCTCTCTCTACACTGTCCCCCATCAAACACTCCCAGGGTCAGGGACAGCACGGGGTTAGATAGAGAGTAAAGCTCCCTCTACACTGTCCCCCATCAAACCCTCCCAGGACAGGGACAGCACGGGGTTAGATACAGAGTAAAGCTCCCTCTACACTGTCCCCCATCAAACACCCCCAGGACAGGGCCAGCACGGGCTTAGAAACAGAGTAAAGCTCACTCTACACTGTCCTCAATCAAACACTCCCAGGACAGGGACAGCACGGGGTTAGATACAGAGTAAAGCTCCCTCTACACTGTCCCCCATCAAACACTCCCAGGACAGGGACAGGGACAGCATGGGGTTAGATACAGAGTAAAGCTCCCTCCACACTGTCCCCCATCAAACACTCCCAGGGACAGGGACAGCCACGGGGTTAGATACAGAGTAAAGCTCCCTCTACACTGTCCCCCATCAAACACTCCCAGGGACAGGGACAGCACGGGGTTAGATACAGAGTAAAGCTCACTCTACACTGTCCCCCATCAAACACTCCCAGGACAGGGACAGCATGGGGTTAGATAGAGAGTAAAGCTCCCTCTACTCTGTCCCCAAAAAACACTCCCAGGGACAGGGACAGCACGGGGTTAGATACAGAGTAAAGCTCCCACTATACTGTCCCCCATCAAACACTCCCAGGGACAGGGACAGCATGGGGTTAGATACAGAGTAAAGCTCTCTCTACACTGTCCCCCCATCAAACACTCCCAGGACAGGGACAGCACGGGGTTAGATACAGAGTAAAGCTCCCTCTACACTGTCCCACCATCAAACACTCCCAGGACAGGGACAGCACGGGGTTAGATACAGAGTAAAGCTCCCGCTACACTGTCCCCCATCAAACACTCCTAGGGACAGGGACAGCACGTGGTTAGATACAGAGTAAAGCTCCCTCTACACTGTCCCCCCATCAAACATTCCCAGGACAGGGACAGCACGGGGTTAGATACAGAGTAAAGCTCCCTCTACAGTGTCCCCCATCAAACACTCCTAGGGACAGGTACAGCACGGGGTGAGAAACAGAGTAAAGCTCACTCTACACTGTCCTCAATCAAACACTCCTAGGACAAGGACAGCACGGGGTTAGATACAGAGTAAAGCTCCCTCTGCACTGTCCCCCATCAAACACCCCCAGGGAAAGGGACAGCACGGGGTTAGATACAGAGTAAAGCTCCCTCTACACCGTCCCCATCAAACACACCCAGGGACAGGGACAGCACGGGGTTGATACAGAGTAAAGCTCCCTCTACACTGTCCCCCATCAAACACTCCCAGGACAGGGACAGCACGGGGTTAGATACAGAGTAAAGCTCCCTCTACACTGTCCCCCATCAAACACTCCCAGGACAGGGACAG
This sequence comes from Chiloscyllium plagiosum, assembly GCF_037043375.1. Taxonomy (NCBI): domain Eukaryota; kingdom Metazoa; phylum Chordata; class Chondrichthyes; order Orectolobiformes; family Hemiscylliidae; genus Chiloscyllium; species Chiloscyllium plagiosum. The sequence goes on from NW_028270178.1 coordinate 5,019,917, forward strand.
CACGGGGTTAGATACAGAGTAAAGCTCCCTCTACACTGTCCCCCATCAAACACTCCCAGGGTCAGGGACAGCACGGGGTTAGATACAGAGTAAAGCTCCCTCTTCATTGTCCCCCATCAAACACTCCCAGGACAGGGACAGCACGGGGTTAGATACAGAGTAAAGCTCTCTCTACAGTGTCCCCCCATCAAACACTCCCAGAGACAGGGACAGCACGGGGTTAGATACAGAGTAAAGCTCCCTCTACACTGTCCCTATCATCAAACACCCCCAGTACAGGGACAGCACGGGGTTAGAGACAGAGTAAAGCCTCCTCTACACTGTCCCTATCATCAAACACCCCCAGTACAGGGACAGCACGGGGTTAGAGACAGAGTAAAGCTCCCTCTACACTGTCCCCATCAAACACTCCCAGGGACAGGGACAGCACGGGGTTAGATACAGAGTAAAGCTCTCTCTACACTGTCCCCCATCAAACACTCCCAGGACAGGGACAGCACGGGGTTAGATACAGAGTAAAGCTCCCTCTACACTGTCCCCCATCAAACACTCCCAGGGACAGTGACAGCACGGGGTTAGATACAGAGTAAAGCTTCCTCTACACTGTCCCCCATCAAACACTCTCAGGGACAGGGACAGCACGGGCTTAGAAACAGAGTAAAGCTCCCTCCACACTGTCCCCCATCAAACACTCCCAGGACAGGGAAAGCACGGGGTTAGATACAGAGTAAAGCTCCCTCCACACTGTCCCCCATCAAACACTCCCAGGACAGGGACAGCACGGGGTTAGATACAGAGTAAAGCTCTCTCTACACTGTCCCCCATCAAACACTCCCAGGACAGTGACAGCACGGGGTTAGATACAGAGTAAAGCTTCCTCCACACTGTCCCCCATCAAACACTCCCAGGACAGGGACAGCATGGGGTTAGATAGAGAGTAAAGCTCCCTCTACACTGTCCCCATCAAACACTCCCAGGGACAGGGACAGCATGGGGTTAGATACAGAGTAAAGCTCTCTCTACACTGTCCCCATCAAACACTCCCAGGACAGGGACAGCACGGGGTTCGATACAGAGTAAAGCTCCCTCTACACTGTCCCCCATCAAACACTCCCAGGACAGACACAGCACGGGGTTAGATACAGAGTAAAGCTCCCTCTACAGTGTCCCCCCATCAAACACTCCCAGGGACAGGGACAGCATGGGGTTAGATACAGAGTAAAGCTCCCTCTACACTGTCCCCCATCAAACACTCCCAGGGACAGGGACAGCACGGGGTTAGATACAGAGTAAAGCTCCCACTATACTGTCCCCCATCAAACACTCCCAGGGACAGGGACAGCATGGGGTTAGATACAGAGTAAAGCTCTCTCTACACTGTCCCCCCATCAAACACTCCCAGGACAGGGACAGCACGGGGTTAGATACAGAGTAAAGCTCCCTCTACACTGTCCCACCATCAAACACTCCCAGGACAGGGACAGCACGGGGTTAGATACAGAGTAAAGCTCCCGCTACACTGTCCCCCATCAAACACTCCCAGTACAGGGACAGCACGGGGTTAGATACAGAGTAAAGCTCCCTCTACACTGTCCCCCCATCAAACATTCCCAGGACAGGGACAGCACGGGGTTAGATACAGAGTAAAGCTCCCTCTACACTGTCCCCCCATCAAACATTCCCAGGACAGGGACAGCACGGGGTTAGATACAGAGTAAAGCTCCCTCTACACTGTCCCCCATCAAAGACTCCTAGGGACAGGGACAGCACGGGGTGAGAAACAGAGTAAAGCTCACTCTACACTGTCCTCAATCAAACACTCCTAGGACAAGGACAGCACGGGGTTAGATACAGAGTAAAGCTCCCTCTGCACTGTCCCCCATCAAACACCCCCAGGGAAAGGGACAGCACGGGGTTAGATACAGAGTAAAGCTCCCTCTACACCGTCCCCATCAAACACACCCAGGGACAGGGACAGCACGGTGTTAGATACAGAGTAAAGCTCTCTCTACACTGTCCCCCATCAAACACTCCCAGGACAGGGACAGCACGGGGTTAGATACAGAGTAAAGCTCCCTCTACACTGTCCCCCATCAAACACTCCCAGGACAGGGACAGCACGGGGTTAGATACAGAGTAAAGCTCTCTCTACACTGACCCCATCAAACACTCCCAGGGACAGGGACAGCACGGGGTTAGATACAGAGTAAAGCTCTCTCTACAGTGTCCCCCCATCAAACACTCCCAGAGACAGGGACAGCACGGGGTTAGATACAGAGTAAAGCTCCCTCTACACTGTCCCTATCATCAAACACCCCCAGTACAGGGACAGCACGGGGTTAGAGACAGAGTAAAGCCTCCTCTACACTGTCCCTATCATCAAACACCCCCAGTACAGGGACAGCACGGGGTTAGAGACAGAGTAAAGCTCCCTCTACACTGTCCCCATCAAACACTCCCAGGGACAGGGACAGCACGGGGTTAGATACAGAGTAAAGCTCTCTCTACACTGTCCCCCATCAAACACTCCCAGGACAGGGACAGCACGGGGTTAGATACAGAGTAAAGCTCCCTCTACACTGTCCCCCATCAAACACTCCCAGGGACAGTGACAGCACGGGGTTAGATACAGAGTAAAGCTTCCTCTACACTGTCCCCCATCAAACACTCCCAGGGACAGGGACAGCACGGGCTTAGAAACAGAGTAAAGCTCCCTCCACACTGTCCCCCATCAAACACTCCCAGGACAGGGAAAGCACGGGGTTAGATACAGAGTAAAGCTCCCTCCACACTGTCCCCCATCAAACACTCCCAGGACAGGGACAGCACGGGGTTAGATACAGAGTAAAGCTCTCTCTACACTGTCCCCATCAAACACTCCCAGGGACAGGGACAGCACGGGGTTAGATACAGAGTAAAGCTCCCTCCACACTGTCCCCCATCAAACACTCCCAGGACAGGGACAGCACGGGGTTAGATACAGAGTAAAGCTCCCTCTACACTGTCCCCATCAAACACTCCCAGGACAGGGACAGCACAGTATTAGATACAGAGTAAAGCTCCCTCTACACTGTCCCCCATCAAATACTCCCAGGACAGGGACAGCACGGGGTAAGATACAGAGTAAAGCTCCCTCTACACTGTCCCCGATCAAACACTCCCACGACAGGGACAGCATGGGGTTTGATACAGAGTAAAGCTCCCTCTACACTGTCCCCCATCAAACACTCCCGGGGACAGGGGTAGCACGGGGTTAGATACAGAGTAAAGCTCACTCTACACTGTCCCCCATCAAACACTCCCAGGGACAGGGACAGCACGGGGTTAGATACAGAGTAAAGCTCACTCTACACTGTCCCCCATCAAACACTCCCGGGGACAGGGATAGCACGGGGTTAGATACAGAGTAAAGCTCACTCTACACTGTCCCCCATCAAACACTCCCAGGGACAGGGACAGCATGGGGTTAGATACAGAGTAAAGCTCCCTCTACACTGTTCCCATCAAACACTCCCAGGACAGGGACAGCACGGGGTTAGATACAGAGTAAAGCTGCCTCTATACTGTCCCCCATCAAACACACCCAGGACAGGGACAGCACGGGGTTAGATACAGAGTAAAGCTCACTCTACACTGTCCCCCATCAAACACTCCCAGGACAGGGACAGCACGGGGTTAGATACAGAGTAAAGCTCCCTCTACACTGTCCCCCATCAAACACACCCAGGACAGGGACAGCACGGGGTTAGATACAGAGTAAAGCTCACTCTACACTGTCCCCCATCAAACACTCCCAGGACAGGGACAGCACGGGGTTAGATACAGAGTAAAGCTCCCTCTACACTGTCCTCATCAAACACTCCCAGGGACAGGGACAGCATGGGGTTTGATACAGAGTAAAGCTCCCTCTACACTGTCCTCATCAAACACTCCCAGGACAGGGACAGCACGGGGTTAGATACAGAGTAAAGCTCCCTCTACACTGTCTCCATCAAACACTCCCAGGGACAGAGACAGCAAGGGGTTAGATACAGAGTAAAGCTCCCTCTACACTGTCCCCCATCAAACACTCCCAGGCACAGGGGCAGCACGGGGTTAGATACAGAGTAAAGCTCCCTCTACACTGACACCCATCAAACATTCCCAGGACAGGGACAGTCCGGGGTTAGATACAGAGTAAAGCTCCCTCTACACTGTCTCCATCAAACACTCCCAGGGACAGAGACAGCAAGGGGTTAGATACAGAGTAAAGCTCCCTCTACACTGTCCCCCATCAAACACTCCCAGGACAGGGACAGCACGGGGTTAGATACAGAGTAAAGCTCCCTCTACACTGTCTCCATCAAACACTCCCAGGGACAGAGACAGCAAGGGGTTAGATACAGAGTAAAGCTCCCTCTACACTGTCCCCCATCAAACACTCCCAGGCACAGGGGCAGCACGGGGTTAGATACAGAGTAAAGCTCCCTCTACACTGTCCCCCATCAAACACTCCCAGGACAGGGACAGCAAGGGTTAGAGACAGAGTAAAGCTTCCTCTACACTGTCCCCCATCAAACACTCCCAGGGACAGGGACAGCACGGGATTCGATACAGAGTAAAGCTCTCTCTACACTGTCCCCCATCAAATACTCCCAGGGACAGGGACAGCACGGGGTTAGGGACAGAGTAAAGCTCCCTCTACACTGTCCCCCATCAAACACTCCCAGGACAGTGACAGCACGGGGTTAGATACAGAGTAAAGCTCCCTCTACACTGTCCCCCATCAAACACTCCGAGGGACAGGGACAGCACGTGGTTAGATACAGAGTAAAGCTCCCTCTACACTGTCCCCCATCAAACACTCCCAGGACAGGGACAGCACGGGGTTAGATACAGAGTAAAGCTCCCTCTACACTGTCCCCCATCAAACACTCCCAGGACAGGGACAGCACGGGGTTAGATACAGAGTAAAGCTCCCTCTACACTGTCCCCCCATCAAACATTCCCAGGACAGGGACAGCACGGGGTTAGATACAGAGTAAAGCTCCCTCTGCACTGTCCCCATCAAACACTCCCAGGGACAGGGACAGCACGGGGTTGATACAGAGTAAAGCTCCCTCTACACCGTCCCCATCAAACACTCCCAGGGACAGGGACAGCACGGGGTTGATACAGAGTAAAGCTCCCTCTACACTGTCCCCCATCAAACACTCCCAGGGACAGGGACAGCACGGGGTTAGATACAGAGTAAAGCTCTCTCTACACTGTCCCCCATCAAACACTCCCAGGGACAGGGACAGCACGGGGTTAGATACAGTGTAAAGCTCCCTCTACACTGTCCCCCATCAAACCCTCCCAGGACAGGGACAGCACGGGGTTAGATACTGAGTAAAGCTCTCTCTACACTGTCCCCCATCAAACACCCCCAGGACAGGGACAGCACGGGGTTAGATACAGAGTAAAGCTCCCTCTACACTGTCCCCCATCAAACACTCCCAGGACAGGGACAGCACGTGGTTAGATACAGAGTAAAGCTCCCTCTACACTGTTCCCATCGAACACTCCCAGGGACAGGGACAGCACGGGGTTAGATACAGAGTAAAGCTCTCTCTACACTGTCCCCCATCAAACACTCCCAGGACAGGGACAGCACGGGGTTAGATACAGAGTAAAGCTCCCTCTACACTGTCCCCCATCAAACACACCCAGGGTCAGGGACAGCACGGAGTTCGATACAGAGTAAAGCTCTCTCTACACTGTCCCCCATCAAACACTCCCAGGGACAGGGACAGCACGTGGTTAGATACAGAGTAAAGCTCCCTCTACACTGTCCCCCATCAAACACTCCCAGGGTCAGGGACAGCACGGAGTTCGATACAGAGTAAAGCTCTCTCTACACTGTCCCCCATCAAACACTCCCAGGGTCAGGGACAGCACGGGGTTAGATAGAGAGTAAAGCTCCCTCTACACTGTCCCCCATCAAACCCTCCCAGGACAGGGACAGCACGGGGTTAGATACAGAGTAAAGCTCCCTCTACACTGTCCCCCATCAAACACCCCCAGGACAGGGCCAGCACGGGCTTAGAAACAGAGTAAAGCTCACTCTACACTGTCCTCAATCAAACACTCCCAGGACAGGGACAGCACGGGGTTAGATACAGAGTAAAGCTCCCTCTACACTGTCCCCCATCAAACACTCCCAGGACAGGGACAGGGACAGCATGGGGTTAGATACAGAGTAAAGCTCCCTCCACACTGTCCCCCATCAAACACTCCCAGGGACAGGGACAGCCACGGGGTTAGATACAGAGTAAAGCTCCCTCTACACTGTCCCCCATCAAACACTCCCAGGGACAGGGACAGCACGGGGTTAGATACAGAGTAAAGCTCACTCTACACTGTCCCCCATCAAACACTCCCAGGACAGGGACAGCATGGGGTTAGATAGAGAGTAAAGCTCCCTCTACTCTGTCCCCAAAAAACACTCCCAGGGACAGGGACAGCACGGGGTTAGATACAGAGTAAAGCTCCCACTATACTGTCCCCCATCAAACACTCCCAGGGACAGGGACAGCATGGGGTTAGATACAGAGTAAAGCTCTCTCTACACTGTCCCCCCATCAAACACTCCCAGGACAGGGACAGCACGGGGTTAGATACAGAGTAAAGCTCCCTCTACACTGTCCCACCATCAAACACTCCCAGGACAGGGACAGCACGGGGTTAGATACAGAGTAAAGCTCCCGCTACACTGTCCCCCATCAAACACTCCCAGGGACAGGGACAGCACAGGGTTAGATACAGAGTAAAGCTCTCTCTACACTGTCCCCATCAAACACTCCCAGGACAGGGACAGCATGGGGTTAGATACAGAGTAAAGCTCCCTCTACACTGTCCCCCCATCAAACATTCCCAGGACAGGGACAGCACGGGGTTAGATACAGAGTAAAGCTCCCTCTACAGTGTCCCCCATCAAACACTCCTAGGGACAGGTACAGCACGGGGTGAGAAACAGAGTAAAGCTCACTCTACACTGTCCTCAATCAAACACTCCTAGGACAAGGACAGCACGGGGTTAGATACAGAGTAAAGCTCCCTCTGCACTGTCCCCCATCAAACACCCCCAGGGAAAGGGACAGCACGGGGTTAGATACAGAGTAAAGCTCCCTCTACACCGTCCCCATCAAACACACCCAGGGACAGGGACAGCACGGGGTTGATACAGAGTAAAGCTCCCTCTACACTGTCCCCCATCAAACACTCCCAGGGACAGGGACAGCACGGGGTTGATACAGAGTAAAGCTCCCTCTACACTGTCCCCCATCAAACACTCCCAGGACAGGGACAGCACGGGGTTAGATACAGAGTAAAGCTCCCTCTTCACTGTCCCCCATCAAACCCTCCCAGGACAGGGACAGCACGGGGTTAGAGTAAAGCTCCCTCTACACTGTCCCCCATCAAACACTCCCAGGGTCAGGGACAGCACGGGGTTAGATACAGAGTAAAGCTCCCTCTTCATTGTCCCCCATCAAACACTCCCAGGACAGGGACAGCACGGGGTTAGATACAGAGTAAAGCTCTCTCTACACTGACCCCATCAAACACTCCCAGGGACAGGGACAGCACGGGGTTAGATACAGAGTAAAGCTCTCTCTACAGTGTCCCCCCATCAAACACTCCCAGAGACAGGGACAGCACGGGGTTAGATACAGAGTAAAGCTCCCTCTACACTGTCCCTATCATCAAACACCCCCAGTACAGGGACAGCACGGGGTTAGATACAGAGTAAAGCTCCCTCTACACTGTCCCCATCAAACACTCCCAGGGACAGGGACAGCACGGGGTTAGATACAGAGTAAAGCTCCCTCTACACTGTCCCCATCAAACACTCCCAGGGACAGGGACAGCACGGGGTTAGATACAGAGTAAAGCTCTCTCTACACTGTCCCCCATCAAACACTCCCAGGACAGGGACAGCACGGGGTTAGATACAGAGTAAAGCTCCCTCTACACTGTCCCCCATCAAACACTCCCAGGGACAGTGACAGCACGGGGTTAGATACAGAGTAAAGCTTCCTCTACACTGTCCCCCATCAAACACTCTCAGGGACAGGGACAGCACGGGCTTAGAAACAGAGTAAAGCTCCCTCTACACTGTCCCCCATCAAACACTCCCAGGACAGGGAAAGCACGGGGTTAGATACAGAGTAAAGCTCTCTCTACACTGTCCCCCATCAAACACTCCCAGGACAGTGACAGCACGGGGTTAGATACAGAGTAAAGCTTCCTCCACACTGTCCCCCATCAAACACTCCCAGGACAGGGACAGCATGGGGTTAGATAGAGAGTAAAGCTCCCTCTACACTGTCCCCATCAAACACTCCCAGGGACAGGGACAGCATGGGGTTAGATACAGAGTAAAGCTCTCTCTACACTGTCCCCATCAAACACTCCCAGGACAGGGACAGCACGGGGTTCGATACAGAGTAAAGCTCCCTCTACACTGTCCCCCATCAAACACTCCCAGGACAGACACAGCACGGGGTTAGATACAGAGTAAAGCTCCCTCTACAGTGTCCCCCCATCAAACACTCCCAGGGACAGGGACAGCATGGGGTTAGATACAGAGTAAAGCTCCCTCTACACTGTCCCCCATCAAACACTCCCAGGACAGGGACAGCATGGGGTTAGATACAGAGTAAAGCTCCCTCTACACTGTCCCCCATCAAACACTCCCAGGGACAGGGACAGCATGGGGTTAGATACAGAGTAAAGCTCCCTCTACACTGTCCCCCCATCAAACACCCCCAGGACAGAGACAGCACGGGGTTAGATACTGAGTAAAGCTCCCTCTACAGTGTCCCCGCATCAATCACTCCCAGGGACAGGGAGAGCACGGGGTTAGATACAGAGTAAAGCTCCCTCTACACTGTCCCCATCAAACACTCCCAGGACAGGGACAGCACGGGGTTTGAGACAGAGTAAAGCTCCCTCTACACTGTCCCCCATCAAACACTCCCAGGACAGAGACAGCACGGGGTTAGATACAGAGTAAAGCTCCCTCTACAGTGTCCCCCCATCAAACACTCCCAGGACAGAGACAGCACGGGGTTAGATACAGAGCAAAGCTCCCTCTACACTGACCACCATCAAACACACCCAGGACAGAGACAGCACGGGGTTAGATACTGAGTAAAGCTCCCTCTACACTGTCCCCCATCAAACCCTCCCAGGACAGGGACAGCACGTGGTTAGATACAGAGTAAAGCTCCCTCTACACTGACCCCCATCAAACACCCCCAGGACAGAGACAGCACGGGGTTAGATACAGAGTAAAGCTCCCTCTACACTGTCCCCCATCAAACACTCCCAGGGACAGGGACAGCACGGGGTTAGATACAGAGTAAAGCTCCCTCTACACTGTCCCCATCAAACCCTCCCAGGGACAGGGACAGCACGGGGTTAGATACAGAGTAAAGCTCCCTCTACACTGTCCCCCATCAAACACTCCCAGGACAGAGACAGCACGGGGTTAGATACAGAGTAAAGCTCCCTCTACACTGTCCCCCATCAAACACTCCCAGGGACAGGGACAGCACGGGGTTAGATACAGAGTAAAGCTCCCTCTACACTGTCCCCATCAAACACTCCCAGGGACAGGGACAGCACAGGGTTAGATACAGAGTAAAGCTCCCTCTACACTGTCCCCCATCAAACACTCCCAGGGACAGGGACAGCACGGGGTTAGATACAGAGTAAAGCTCCCTCTACACTGTCCCCCATCAAACACTCCCAGGACAGAGACAGCAAGGGGTTAGATACAGAGTAAAGCTTCCTCTACACTGTCCCCCCATCAAACACTCCCAGGACAGGGACAGCACGGGGTTAGATACAGAGTAAAGCTCCCTCTACAGTGTCCCCCCATCAAACACTCCCATGACAGGGACAGCATGGGGTTAGATACAGGGTAAAGCTCCCTCTACACTGTCCCCCATCAAACACCCCCAGGACAGGGACAGCACAGGGTTATGTACAGAGTAAAGCTCCCTCTACACTGTCCTCATCAAACACTCCCAGGACAGGGACAGCACGGGGTTAGATACAGAGTAAAGCTTCCTGTACACTGTCCCCCATCAAACACTCTCAGGGACAGGGACAGCACAGGGTTAGATACAGAGTAAAGCTCTCTCTACACTGTCCCCATCAAACACTCCCAGGACAGGGACAGCACGGGGTTAGATACAGAGTAAAGCTCCCTCTACACTGTCCCCCATCAAACACTCCCAGGGACAGGGACAGCACGGGGTTAGAGACAGAGTAAAGCTCTCTCTACACTGTCCCCATCAAACACTCCCAGGACAGGGACAGCACGGGGTTAGATACAGAGTAAAGCTCCCTCTACACTGTCCCCCATCAAACACTCTCAGGGACAGGGACAGCACAGGGTTAGATACAGAGTAAAGCTCTCTCTACACTGTCCCCATCAAACACTCCCAGGACAGGGACAGCACGGGGTTAGATACAGAGTAAAGCTCCCTCTACACTGTCCCCCATCAAACACTCCCAGGGACAGGGACAGCACGGGGTTAGAGACAGAGTAAAGATCCCTCTACACTGTCCCCCATCAAACCCTCCCGGGGACAGGGACAGCACGGGGTTAGATACAGAGTAAAGCTCTCTCTACACTGTACCCCCATCAAACACTCCCAGGACAGAGACAGCAAGGGGTTAGATACAGAGTAAAGCTCCCTCTACAGTGGCCCTCCATCAAACACTCCCAGGACAGGGACAGCACGGGGTTAGATACAGAGTAAAGCTCCCTCTACACTGTCCCCATCAAACACTCCCAGGACAGGGACAGCACGGGGTTAGATACAGAGTAAAGCTCCCTCTACACTGTCCCCATCATCAAACACCCCCAGGACAGAGACAGCAAGGGGTTAGATACAGAGTAAAGCTCCCTCTACAGTGTCCCCCCATCAAACCCTCCCGGGGACAGGGACAGCACGGGGTTAGATACAGAGTAAAGCTCTCTCTACACTGTCCCCCATCAAACACTCCCAGGACAGGGACAGCATGGGGTTAGATACAGAGTAAAGCTCCCTCTACACTGTCCCCCATCACACCCTCCCAGGACAGGGATAGCACGGGGTTGGATACAGAGTAAAGCTCCCTCTACACTGTCCCCATCAAACACGCCCAGGAGAGGTACAGCACGGGGTTAGATACAGAGTAAAGCTCCCTCTACACTGTCCCCCCATCAAACCCTCCCAGGACAGGGACAGCACGGGGTTAGATACAGAGTAAAGCTCTCTCTACACTGTCCCCATCAAACACTCCCAGGACAGGGACAGCATGGTGTTAGATACAGAGTAAAGCTCCCTCTACACTGTCCCCCATCAAACACTCTCAGGACAGGGACAGCATGGGCTTAGATACAGAGTAAAGCTCCCTCTACACTGTCCCCCATCAAATACTCCCAGGACAGGGACAGCACGGGGTAAGATACAGAGTAAAGCTCACTCTACACTGTCCCCCATCAAACACTCCCACGACAGGGACAGCACGGGGTTAGATACAGAGTAAAGCTCCCTCTACACTGTCCCCATCAAACACGCCCAGGACAGGGACAGCACAGGGTTAGAGACAGAGTAAAGCTCCCTCTACACTGTCCCCCATCAAACACTCCCAGGACAGGTACAGCACGGGGTTAGATACAGAGTAAAGCTCCCTCTACACTGTCCCCCATCAAACCCTCCCGGGGACAGGGACAGCACGGGGTTAGATACAGAGTAAAGCTCCCTCTACACTGTCCCCATCAAACACTCCCAGGACAGGGACAGCACGGGGTTAGATACAGAGTAAAGCTCCCTCTACACTGTCCCCCATCAAACACCCCCAGGACAGGGACAGCACGGGGTTAGATACAGAGTAAAGCTCTCTCTACACTGTCCCCCATCAAACACTCCCAGGAACAAGGACAGCACGGGGTTAGATACAGAGTAAAGCTCCCTCTACACTGTCCCCCATCAAACACTCCTAGGACAGGGACAGCACAGGGTTAGATACAGAGTAAAGCTCCCTCTACACTGTCCCCCATCAAACACTCCTAGGACAGGGACAGCACGGGGTTAGATACAGAGTAAAGCTCCCTCTACACTGTCCCCCATCAAACACCCCCAGGGACAGCGTCAGTACGGGGTCAGATACAGAGTAAAGCTCTCTCTACACTGTCCCCCATCAAACACTCCCAGGACAGGGACAGCACGGGGTTAGAGACAGAGTAAAGCTCCCTCTACACTGTCCCCCCATCAAACACTCCGAGGACAGGGACAGCACGGGGTGAGATACAGAGTAAAGCCCCCTCTACACTGTCCCCCATCAAACACTCCCAGGACAGGGACAGCACGGGGTTAGATACAGAGTAAAGCTCCCTCTACACTGTCCCCCATCAAACACTCCCAGGACAGGGACAGCACGGGGTTAGATACAGAGTAAAGCTCCCTCTACACTGTCCCCATCAAACACGCCCAGGACAGGGACAGCACAGGGTTAGAGACAGAGTAAAGCTCCCTCTACACTGTCCCCCATCAAACCCTCCCGGGGACAGGGACAGCACGGGGTTAGATACAGAGTAAAGCTCTCTCTACACTGTCCCCCATCAAACACTCCCAGGACAGGGACAGCACGGGGTTAGATACAGAGTAAAGCTCCCTCTACACTGTCCCCATCAAACACCCCCAGGAACAAGGACAGCACGGGGTTCGATACAGAGTAAAGCTTCCTCTACACTGTCCCCATCAAACACTCCCAGGACAGGGACAGCACGGGGTTAGATACAGAGTAAAGCTCCCTCTACACTGTCCCCCATCAAACACTCCCAGGACAGGGACAGCACTGTGTTAGATACAGAGTAAAGCTCCCTCTACACTGTCCCCCATCAAATACTCCCAGGACAGGGACAGCACGGGGTAAGATACAGAGTAAAGCTCCCTCTACACTGTCCCCCATCAAATACTCCCAGGACAGGGACAGCATGGGGTTTGATACAGAGTAAAGCTCCCTCTACACTGTCCCCCATCAAACACTCCCGGGGACAGGGATAGCACGGGGTTAGATACAGAGTAAAGCTCACTCTACACTGTCCCCCATCAAACACTCCCAGGGACAGGGACAGCACGGGGTGAGATACAGAGTAAAGCTCCCTCTACACTGTCTCCATCAAACACTCCCAGGGACAGAGACAGCAAGGGGTTAGATACAGAGTAAAGCTCCCTCTACACTGTCCCCCATCAAACACTCCCAGGTACAGGGGCCGCACGGGGTTAGATACAGAGTAAAGCTCCCTCTACACTGACACCCATCAAACACTCCCAGGACAGGGACAGCCCGGGGTTAGATACAGTGTAAAGCTCCCTCTACACTGTCCGCCATCAAACAATCCCACGACAGGGACAGCATGGGGTTCGATACAGAGTAAAGCTCCCTCTACACTGTCCCCCATCAAACACCCCCAGGACAGGGACAGCACAGGGTTATGTACAGAGTAAAGCTTTCTCTACACTGTCCTCATCAAACACTCCCAGGACAGGGACAGCACGGGGTTAGATACAGAGTAATGCTCCCTCTACACTGTCCCCCCATCAAACACTCCCAGGACAGGGACAGCACGGGGTTAGATACAGAGTAAAGCTTCCTCTACACTGTCCTCATCAAACACTCCCAGGACAGGGACAGCACGGGGTTAGATACAGAGTAATGCTCCCTCTACACTGTCCCCCCATCAAACACTCCCAGGACAGGGACAGCACGGGGTTAGATACAGAGTAAAGCTTCCTCTACACTGTCCCCATCAAACACCCCCTGGACAGGGACAGCACGGGGTTAGATACAGAGTAAAGCTTCCTCTACACTGTCCCCATCAAACACTCCCAGGACAGGGACAGCACGGGGTTAGATACAGTGTAAAGCTCCCTCTACACTGTCCCCATCAAACACTCCCAGGACAGGGACAGCACGGGGTTAGACACAGAGTAAAGCTCCCTCTACACTGTCCCCATCAAACACTCCCAGGACAGGGACAGCACGGGGTTAGATACAGAGTAAAGCTCCCTCTACACTGTCCCCCATCAAACCCTCCCGGGGACAGGGACAGCACGGGGTTAGATACAGAGTAAAGCTCTCTCTACACTGTCCCCCCATCAAACACTCCCAGGACAGGGACAGCACGGGGTTAGATACAGAGTAAAGCTCTCTCTACACTGTCCCCATCAAACACTCCCAGGACAGGGACAGCACGGGGTTGGATACAGAGTAAAGCTCCCTCTACACTGTCCCCCATCAAACACTCCCAGGACAGGGACAGCACGGGGTTGGATACAGAGTAAAGCTCCCTCTACACTGTCCCCATCAAACACGCCCAGGACAGGGACAGCACAGGGTTAGAGACAGAGTAAAGCTCCCTCTACACTGTCCCCCCATCAAACCCTCCCAGGACAGGGACAGCACGGGGTTAGATACAGAGTAAAGCTCTCTCTACACTGTCCCCATCAAACACTCCTAGGGACAGGGACAGCACGGGGTTAGATACAGAGTAAAGCTCTCTCTACACTGTCCCCCATCAAACACTCCCAGGACAGGGACAGCACAGTGTTAGATACAGAGTAAAGCCTCCTCTACACTGTCCCCCATCAAATACTCCCAGGACAGGGACAGCACGGGGTAAGATACAGAGTAAAGCTCCCTCTACACTGTCCCCGATCAAACACTCCCACGACAGGGACAGCATGGGGTTTGATACAGAGTAAAGCTCCCTCTACACTGTCCCCCATCAAACACTCCCGGGGACAGGGATAGCACGGGGTTAGATACAGAGTAAAGCTCACTCTACACTGTCCCCATCAAACCCTCCCAGGACAGGGACAGCACAGGGTTAGATACAGAGTAAAGCTCCCTCTACACTGTCCCCCATCAAACACTCCCAGGGACAGGGACAGCACGGGGTTAGATACAGAGTAAAGCTCCCTCTACACTGTCCCCCATCAAACACTCCCAGGGACAGGGACAGCACGGGGTTAGATACAGAGTAAAGCTCTCTCTACACTGTCCCCCATCAAACACTCCCAGGACAGGGACAGCACGGGGTTAGATACAGAGTAAAGCTCCCTCTACACTGTCCCCCATCAAACACTCCCAGGACAGGGACAGCACGGGGTTAGATACAGAGTAAAGCTCCCTCTACACTGTCCCCATCAAACACTCCCAGGACAGGGACAGCTCGGGGTTAGATACAGAGTAAAGCTCCCTCTACACTGTCCTCATCAAACACTCCCAGGACAGGGACAGCACGGGGTTAGATACAGAGTAAAGCTCCCTCTACACTGTCTCCATCAAACACTCCCAGGGACAGAGACAGCAAGGGGTTAGATACAGAGTAAAGCTCCCTCTACACTGTCCCCCATCAAACACTCCCAGGCACAGGGGCAGCACGGGGTTAGATACAGAGTAAAGCTCCCTCTACACTGACACCCATCAAACATTCCCAGGACAGGGACAGCCCGGGGTTAGATACAGAGTAAAGCTCCCTCTACACTGTCTCCATCAAACACTCCCAGGGACAGAGACAGCAAGGGGTTAGATACAGAGTAAAGCTCCCTCTACACTGTCCCCCATCAAACACTCCCAGGACAGGGACAGCACGGGGTTAGATACAGAGTAAAGCTCCCTCTACACTGTCTCCATCAAACACTCCCAGGGACAGAGACAGCAAGGGGTTAGATACAGAGTAAAGCTCCCTCTACACTGTCCCCCATCAAACACTCCCAGGCACAGGGGCAGCACGGGGTTAGATACAGAGTAAAGCTCCCTCTACACTGACACCCATCAAACACTCCCAGGACAGGGACAGCCCGGGGTTAGATACAGAGTAAAGCTCCCTCTACACTGTCCCCGATCAAACACTCCCACGACAGGGACAGCATGGGGTTTGATACAGAGTAAAGCTCCCTCTACACTGTCCCCCATCAAACACTCCCGGGGACAGGGATAGCACGTGGTTAGATACAGAGTAAAGCTCCCTCTACACTGTCCCCCATCAAACACTCCCAGGGACAGGGACAGCACGGGGTGAGATACAGAGTAAAGCTCCCTCTACACTGTCCCCCATCAAACACTCCCAGGGACAGGGACAGCACGGGGTTAGATACAGAGTAAAGCTCTCTCTACACTGTCCCCCATCAAACACTCCCAGGGACAGGGACAGCACGGGGTGAGATACAGAGTAAAGCTCCCTCTACACTGTCCCCCATCAAACACTCCCAGGACAGGGACAGCCCGGTGTTAGATACAGAGTAAAGCTCCCTCTACACTGTCCGCCATCAAACAATCCCACGACAGGGACAGCATGGGGTTCGATACAGAGTAAAGCTCTCTCTACACTGTCCCCCATCAAACACCCCCAGGACAGGGACAGCACAGGGTTATGTACAGAGTAAAGCTTTCTCTACACTGTCCTCATCAAACACTCCCAGGACAGGGACAGCACGGGGTTAGATACAGAGTAATGCTCCCTCTACACTGTCCCCCCATCAAACACTCCCAGGACAGGGACAGCACGTGGTTAGATACAGAGTAAAGCTCTCTCTACACTGTCCCCATCAAACACTCCCAGGACAGGGACAGCACGGGGTTAGATACAGAGTAAAGCTTCCTCTACACTGTCCCCATCAAACACTCCCAGGACAGGGACAGCACGGGGTTAGATACAGAGTAAAGCTCCCTCTACACTGTCCCCCATCAAACACTCCCAGGCACAGGGGCAGCACGGGGTTAGATACAGAGTAAAGCTCCCTCTACACTGACACCCATCAAACACTCCCAGGACAGGGACAGCCCGGGGTTAGATACAGAGTAAAGCTCTCTCTACAATGTCCGCCATCAAACAATCCCACGACAGGGACAGCATGGGGTTCGATACAGAGTAAAGCTTCCTCTACCCTGTCCCCCATCAAACAGTCCCAGGACAGGGACAACACGGGGTTAGATACAGAGTAAAGCTCCCTCTACACAGTCCCCCATCAAACACCCCCAGGACAGGGACAGCACAGGGTTATGTACAGAGTAAAGCTTCCTCTACACTGTCCTCATCAAACACTCCCAGGACAGGGACAGCATGGGGTTAGATACAGAGTAATGCTCCCTCTACACTGTCCCCCCATCAAACACTCCCAGGACAGGGACAGCACGGGGTTAGATACAGAGTAAAGCTTCCTCTACACTGTCCCCATCAAACACCCCCTGGACAGGGACAGCACGGGGTTAGATACAGAGAGTAAAGCTCTCTCTACACTGTCCCCATCAAACACTCCCAGGACAGGGACAGCACGGGGTTAGATACAGAGTAAAGCTCCCTCTACACTGTCCCCATCAAACACTCCCAGGACAGGGACAGCACGGGGTTAGATACAGAGTAAAGCTCCCTCTACACTGTCCCCATCATCAAACACTCCCAGGGACAGGGACAGCACGGGGTTAGATACAGAGTAAAGCTTCCTCTACACTGTCACCATCAAACACTCCCAGGACAGGGACAGCCCGGGGTTAGATACAGAGTAAAGCTCCCTCTACACTGTCTCCATCAAACACTCCCAGGGACAGAGACAGCAAGGGGTTAGATACAGAGTAAAGCTCCCTCTACACTGTCCCCCATCAAACACTCCCAGGACAGGGACAGCACGGGGTTAGATACAGAGTAAAGCTCCCTCTACACTGTCTCCATCAAACACTCCCAGGGACAGAGACAGCAAGGGGTTAGATACAGAGTAAAGCTCCCTCTACACTGTCCCCCATCAAACACTCCCAGGCACAGGGGCAGCACGGGGTTAGATACAGAGTAAAGCTCCCTCTACACTGACACCCATCAAACACTCCCAGGACAGGG
The DNA here is from genome assembly GCF_037043375.1 of Chiloscyllium plagiosum. NCBI lineage: Eukaryota > Metazoa > Chordata > Chondrichthyes > Orectolobiformes > Hemiscylliidae > Chiloscyllium > Chiloscyllium plagiosum. The sequence continues at coordinate 5,037,837 of NW_028270178.1, forward strand.
ACAGCCCGGGGTTAGATACAGAGTAAAGCTCCCTCTACACTGTCCCCGATCAAACACTCCCACGACAGGGACAGCATGGGGTTTGATACAGAGTAAAGCTCCCTCTACACTGTCCCCCATCAAACACTCCCGGGGACAGGGATAGCACGTGGTTAGATACAGAGTAAAGCTCCCTCTACACTGTCCCCCATCAAACACTCCCAGGGACAGGGACAGCACGGGGTGAGATACAGAGTAAAGCTCCCTCTACACTGTCCCCCATCAAACACTCCCAGGGACAGGGACAGCACGGGGTTAGATACAGAGTAAAGCTCTCTCTACACTGTCCCCCATCAAACACTCCCAGGGACAGGGACAGCACGGGGTGAGATACAGAGTAAAGCTCCCTCTACACTGTCCCCCATCAAACACTCCCAGGACAGGGACAGCACGGGGTTAGATACAGAGTAAAGCTCCCTCTACACTGTCTCCATCAAACACTCCCAGGGACAGAGACAGCAAGGGGTTAGATACAGAGTAAAGCTCCCTCTACACTGTCCCCCATCAAACACTCCCAGGCACAGGGGCAGCACGGGGTTAGATACAGAGTAAAGCTCCCTCTACACTGACACCCATCAAACACTCCCAGGACAGGGACAGCCCGGGGTTAGATACAGAGTAAAGCTCCCTCTACACTGTCCCCGATCAAACACTCCCACGACAGGGACAGCATGGGGTTTGATACAGAGTAAAGCTCCCTCTACACTGTCCCCCATCAAACACTCCCGGGGACAGGGATAGCACGTGGTTAGATACAGAGTAAAGCTCCCTCTACACTGTCCCCCATCAAACACTCCCAGGGACAGGGACAGCACGGGGTGAGATACAGAGTAAAGCTCCCTCTACACTGTCCCCCATCAAACACTCCCAGGGACAGGGACAGCACGGGGTTAGATACAGAGTAAAGCTCACTCTACACTGTCCCCCATCAAACACTCCCAGGGACAGGGACAGCACGGGGTGAGATACAGAGTAAAGCTCCCTCTACACTGTCCCCCATCAAACACTCCCAGGACAGGGACAGCCCGGGGTTAGATACAGAGTAAAGCTCCCTCTACACTGTCCGCCATCAAACAATCCCACGACAGGGACAGCATGGGGTTCGATACAGAGTAAAGCTCTCTCTACACTGTCCCCCATCAAACACCCCCAGGACAGGGACAGCACAGGGTTATGTACAGAGTAAAGCTTTCTCTACACTGTCCTCATCAAACACTCCCAGGACAGGGACAGCACGGGGTTAGATACAGAGTAAAGCTCCCTCTACACTGTCCCCCCATCAAACACTCCCAGGACAGGGACAGCACGGGGTTAGATACAGAGAGTAAAGCTCTCTCTACACTGTCCCCATCAAACACTCCCAGGACAGGGACAGCACGGGGTTAGATACAGAGTAAAGCTTCCTCTACACTGTCCCCATCAAACACTCCCAGGACAGGGACAGCACGGGGTTAGATACAGAGTAAAGCTCCCTCTACACTGTCCCCCATCAAACACTCCCAGGCACAGGGGCAGCACGGGGTTAGATACAGAGTAAAGCTCCCTCTACACTGACACCCATCAAACACTCCCAGGACAGGGACAGCCCGGGGTTAGATACAGAGTAAAGCTCCCTCTACAATGTCCGCCATCAAACAATCCCACGACAGGGACAGCATGGGGTTCGATACAGAGTAAAGCTCTCTCTACACTGTCCCCCATCAAACACCCCCAGGACAGGGACAGCACAGGGTTATGTACAGAGTAAAGCTTCCTCTACACTGTCCTCATCAAACACTCCCAGGACAGGGACAGCATGGGGTTAGATACAGAGTAATGCTCCCTCTACACTGTCCCCCCATCAAACACTCCCAGGACAGGGACAGCACGGGGTTAGATACAGAGTAAAGCTTCCTCTACACTGTCCCCATCAATCACCCCCTGGACAGGGACAGCACGGGGTTAGATACAGAGAGTAAAGCTCTCTCTACACTGTCCCCATCAAACACTCCCAGGACAGGGACAGCACGGGGTTAGATACAGAGTAAAGCTCCCTCTACACTGTCCCCATCAAACACTCCCAGGACAGGGACAGCACGGGGTTAGATACAGAGTAAAGCTCCCTCTACACTGTCCCCATCATCAAACACTCCCAGGGACAGGGACAGCACGGGGTTAGATACAGAGTAAAGCTTCCTCTACACTGTCACCATCAAACACTCCCAGGACAGGGACAGCACGGGGTTAGATACAGAGTAAAGCTCCCTCTACAGTGTCCCCCCATCAACCCCTCCCAGGACAGGGACAGCACGGGGTTAGATACAGAGTAAAGCTCCCTCTACACTGACCACCATCAAACACACCCAGGACAGAGACAGCACGGGGATAGATACTGAGTAAAGCTCCCTCTACAGTGTCCCCGCATCAATCACTCCCAGGGACAGGGAGAGCACGGGGTTAGATACAGAGTAAAGCTCCCTCTACACTGTCCCCATCAAACACTCCCAGGACAGGGACAGCACGGGGTTAGATACAGAGTAAAGCTCCCTCTACACTGACCCCCATCAAACACCCCCAGGACAGAGACAGCACGGGGTTAGATACTGAGTAAAGCTCCCTCTACAGTGTCCCCGCATCAATCACTCCCAGGGACAGGGACAGCACGGGGTTAGATACAGAGTAAAGCTACCTCTACACTGTCCTCCATCAAACACTCCCAGGGACAGGGAGAGCACGGGGTTAGATACAGAGTAAAGCTTCCTCTACACTGTCCCCATCAAACACTCCCAGGACAGGGACAGCACGTGGTTAGGTACAGAGTAAAGCTCCCTCTACACTGTCCCCCATCAAACACTCCCAGGACAGAGACAGCAAGGGGTTAGATACGGAGTAAAGCTTCCTCTACAGTGTCCCCCCATCAAACACTCCCAGAACAGGGCCAGCACGGGGTTAGATACATAGTAAAGCTCCCTCTACACTGCCCCCCATCAAACACTCCCAGGACAGGGACAGCACGGGGTTGGATACAGAGTAAAGCTCCCTCTACACTGTCCCCATCAAACACGCCGAGGACAGGGACAGCACGGGGTTAGAGACAGAGTAAAGCTCCCTCTACACTGTCCCCCATCAAACCCTCCCGGGGACAGGGACAGCACGGGGTTAGATACAGAGTAAAGCTCTCTCTACACTGTCCCCCCATCAAACACTCCCAGGACAGAGACAGCAAGGGGTTAGATACAGAGTAAAGCTCTCTCTACACTGTCCCCATCAAACACACCCAGGGACAGGGACAGCACGGGGTTAGATACAGAGTAAAGTTCCCTCTACACTGTCCCCCCATCAAACACTCCCAGGACAGGGACAGCACGGGGTTGGATACAGAGTAAAGCTCCCTCTACACTGTCCCCATCAAACACGCCCAGGACAGGTACAGCACGGGGTTAGATACAGAGTAAAGCTCTCTCTACACTGTCCCCATCAAACACCCCCAGGGACAAGGACAGCATGGGGTTAGATACAGAGTAAAGCTCCCTCTACACTGTCCCCCATCAAACACTCTCAGGACAGGGACAGCATGGGCTTAGATACAGAGTAAAGCTCCCTCTACACTGTCCCCCATCAAATACTCCCAGGACAGGGACAGCACGGGGTTAGATACAGAGTAAAGCTCCCTCTACACTGTCCCCCCATCAAACACTCCCAGGGACAGGGACAGCACGGGGTTAGATACAGAGTAAAGCTCCCTCTACACTGTCCCCCATCAAACACTCCTAGGACAGGGACAGCACGGGGTTAGATACAGAGTAAAGTTCCCTCTACACTGTCCCCCATCAAACACTCCCAGGGACAGGGACAGCACAGGGTTGGATACAGAGTAAAGCTCCCTCTACACTGTCCCCATCAAACACTCCCAGGGACAGGGATAGCACGGGGTTAGATACAGAGTAAAGCTCCCTCTACACTGTCCCCCATCAAACACTCCCAGGACAGGGACAGCACGGGGTTAGATACAGAGTAAAGCTCCCTCTACACTGTCCCCATCAAACACTCCCAGGGACAGGGATAGCACGGGGTTAGATACAGAGTAAAGCTCCCTCTACACTGTCCCCCATCAAACACTCCCAGGACAGGGACAGCACGGGGTTAGATACAGAGTAAAGCTCCCTCTACACTGTCCCCATCAAACACGCCCAGGACAGGGACAGCACAGGGTTAGAGACAGAGTAAAGCTCCCTCTACACTGTCCCCCATCAAACCCTCCCAGGACAGGGACAGCACGGGGTTAGATACAGAGTAAAGCTCCCTCTACACTGTCCCCCCATCAAACACTCCCAGGACAGGGACAGCACGGGGTTAGATACAGAGTAAAGCTCCCTCTACACTGTCCCCATCAAACACGCCCAGGACAGGGACAGCACAGTGTTAGATACAGAGTAAAGCTCTCTCTACACTGTCCCCCATCAAACACTCCCAGGACAGGGACAGCACGGGGTTAGATACAGAGTAAAGCTCCCTCTACACTGTCCCCCCATCAAACACCCCCAGGAACAAGGACAGCACGGGGTTAGATACAGAGTAAAGCTCTCTCTACACTGTCCCCATCAAACACCCCCAGGAACAAGGACAGCACGGGGTTAGATACAGAGTAAAGCTCCCTCTACACTGTCCCCCATCAAACACTCCCAGGACAGGGACAGCACAGTGTTAGATACAGAGTAAAGCTCCCTCTACACTGTCCCCCATCAAATACTCCCAGGACAGGGACAGCACGGGGTTAGATACAGAGTAAAGCTCTCTCTACACTGTCCCCGATCAAACACTCCCACGACAGGGACAGCATGGGGTTTGATACAGAGTAAAGCTCCCTCTACACTGTCCCCCATCAAACACTCCCGGGGACAGGGATAGCACGGGGTTAGATACAGAGTAAAGCTCACTCTACACTGTCCCCCATCAAACACTCCCAGGACAGGGACAGCACGGGGTTAGATACAGAGTAAAGCTCCCTCTACACTGTCTCCATCAAACACTCCCAGGCACAGGGGCAGCACAGGGTTAGATACAGAGTAATGCTCCCTCTACACTGTCCCCCCATCAAACACTCCCAGGAACAAGGACAGCACGGGGTTAGATACAGAGTAAAGCTCCCTCTACACTGACACCCATCAAACACTCCCAGGACAGGGACAGCCCGGGGTTAGATACAGAGTAAAGCTCCCTCTACACTGTCCGCCATCAAACAATCCCACGACAGGGGCAGCACAGGGTTAGATACAGAGTAATGCTCCCTCTACACTGTCCCCCCATCAAACACTCCCAGGAACAAGGACAGCACGGGGTTAGATACAGAGTAAAGCTCCCTCTACACTGACACCCATCAAACACTCCCAGGACAGGGACAGCCCGGGGTTAGATACAGAGTAAAGCTCCCTCTACACTGTCCGCCATCAAACAATCCCACGACAGACACAGCACAGGGTTAGATACAGAGTAAAGCTCTCTCTACACTGTCCCCATCAAACACTTCCATACAGACACAGCACGGGGTTAGATACAGAGTAAAGCTCTCTCTACACTGTCCCCCATCAAACACTCCCAGGACAGGGACAGCACAGTGTTAGATACAGAGTAAAGCTCCCTCTACACTGTCCCCCATCAAATACTCCCAGGACAGGGACAGCACGGGGTAAGATACAGAGTAAAGCTCCCTCTACACTGTCCCCGATCAAACACTCCCACGACAGGGACAGCATGGGGTTTGATACAGAGTAAAGCTCCCTCTACACTGTCCCCCATCAAACACTCCCGGGGACAGGGATAGCACGGGGTTAGATACAGAGTAAAGCTCACTCTACACTGTCCCCCATCAAACACTCCCAGGACAGGGACAGCACGGGGTTAGATACAGAGTAAAGCTCCCTCTACACTGTCTCCATCAAACACTCCCAGGGACAGAGACAGCAAGGGGTTAGATACAGAGTAAAGCTCCCTCTACACTGTCCCCCATCAAACACTCCCAGGCACAGGGGCAGCACGGGGTTAGATACAGAGTAAAGCTCCCTCTACACTGACACCCATCAAACACTCCCAGGACAGGGACAGCCCGGGGTTAGATACAGAGTAAAGCTCCCTCTACACTGTCCCCCATCAAACACCCCCAGGACAGGGACAGCACAGGGTTATGTACAGAGTAAAGCTTCCTCTACACTGTCCTCATCAAACACTCCCAGGACAGGGACAGCACGGGGTTAGATACAGAGTAATGCTCCCTCTACACTGTCCCCCCATCAAACACTCCCAGGACAGGGACAGCACGGGGTTAGATACAGAGTAAAGCTCCCTCTACACTGTCCCCCATCAAACACTCCCAGGACAGGGACAGCACGGGGTTAGATACAGAGTAAAGCTTCCTCTACACTGTCCCCATCAAACACCCCCTGGACAGGGACAGCACGGGGTTAGATACAGAGTAAAGCTCTCTCTACACTGTCCCCATCAAACACTCCCAGGACAGGGACAGCACGGGGTTAGATACAGAGTAAAGCTCCCTCTACACTGTCCCCATCAAACACTCCCAGGACAGGGACAGCACGGGGTTAGATACAGAGTAAAGCTCCCTCTACACTGTCCCCCATCAAACACTCCCAGGCACAGGGGCAGCACGGGGTTAGATACAGAGTAAAGCTCCCTCTACACTGACACCCATCAAACACTCCCAGGACAGGGACAGCCCGGGGTTAGATACAGAGTAAAGCTTCCTCTACACTGTCCGCCACCAAACAATCCCACGACAGGGACAGCATGGGGTTCAATACAGAGTAATGCTCTCTCTACACTGTCCCCCCATCAAACACACCCAGGGACAGGGACAGCACGGGGTTAGATACAGAGTAAAGCTTCCTCTACACTGTCCCCATCAAACACCCCCTGGACAGGGACAGCACGGGGTTAGATACAGAGAGTAAAGCTCTCTCTACACTGTCCCCATCAAACACTCCCAGGACAGGGACAGCACGGGGTTAGATACAGAGTAAAGCTCCCTCTACACTGTCCCCATCAAACACTCCCAGGACAGGGACAGCACGGGGTTAGATACAGAGTAAAGCTCCCTCTACACTGTCCCCATCATCAAACACTCCCAGGGACAGGGACAGCACGGGGTTAGATACAGAGTAAAGCTCCCTCTACAGTGTCCCCCCATCAACCCCTCCCAGGACAGGGACAGCACGGGGTTAGATACAGAGTAAAGCTCCCTCTACACTGACCCCCATCAAACACACCCAGGACAGAGACAGCACGGGGTTAGATACTGAGTAAAGCTCCCTCTACAGTGTCCCCGCATCAATCACTCCCAGGGACAGGGACAGCACGGGGTTAGATACAGAGTAAAGCTTCCTCTACACTGTCCCCCATCAAACACTCCCAGGGACAGGGAGAGCATGGGGTTAGATACAGAGTAAAGCTTCCTCTACACTGTCCCCATCAAACACTCCCAGGACAGGGACAGCACTGGGTTAGATACAGAGTAAAGCTTCCTCTACACTGTCCCCCATCAAACTCCCCAGGACAGGGACAGCACGGGGTTAGATACAGAGTAAAGCTCCCTCTACACTGTCCCCCATCAAACTCCCCAGGACAGGGACAGCACGGGGTTAGATACAGAGTAAAGCTCCCTCTACACTGTCCCCCATCAAACACTCCCAGGACAGGGACAGCACGGTGTTAGATACAGAGTAAAGCTCCCTCTACACTGTCCCCAATCAAACACTCCCAGGACAGTGACAGCACAGAGTTAGATACAGAGTAAAGCTCCCTCTACACTGTCCCCAATCAAACACTCCCAGGACAGGGACAGCACGGGGTTAGAGACAGAGTAAAGCTCCCTCTACACTGTCCCCCATCAAACATTCCCAGGACAGGGACAGCACGGGGTTAGATACAGAGTAAAGCTCCCTCTACACTGTCCCCCATCAAACACTCCCAGGACAGGGACAGCACGGGGTTAGATACAGAGTAAAGCTCCCTCTACACTGTCCCCCATCAAACACTCCCAGGACAGGGACAGCACGTGGTTAGGTACAGAGTAAAGCTCCCTCTACACTGTCCCCCATCAAACACTCCCAGGACAGAGACAGCAAGGGGTTAGATACGGAGTAAAGCTTCCTCTACAGTGTCCCCCCATCAAACACTCCCAGAACAGGGCCAGCACGGGGTTAGATACAGAGTAAAGCTCCCTCTACACTGCCCCCCATCAAACACTCCCAGGGACAGGGAGAGCACGGGGTTAGATACAGAGTAAAGCTCCCTCTACACTGTCCCCCATCAAACACTCCCAGGACAGGGACAACAAGGGGTTAGATACAGAGTAAAGCTCCCTCTACACTGTCCCCCCATCAAACACTCCCAGGACAGGGACAGCACGGAGTTAGATGCAGTGTAAAGCTCCCTCTACACTGTCCCCCATCAAACACTCCCAGGGACAGGGACAGCTCGGGGTTAGATATAGAGTAAAGCTCCCTCTACACTGTCCTCATCAAACACTCCCAGGACAAGGACAGCACGGGGTTAGATACAGAGTAAAGCTCCCTCTACACTGTCCCCCATCACACACTCGCAGGGACTGGGACAGCACGGGGTTAGATACAGAGTAAAGCTCCCTCTACACTGTCCCCATCATCAAACACCCCCAGGACAGGGACAGCACGGTGTTAGATACAGAGTAAAGCTCCCTCTACACTGTACCCCCCATCAAACACTCCCAGGGACAGGGACAGCACGTGGTTAGATACAGAGTAAAGCTCCCTCTACACTGTACCCCCCATCAAACACTCCCAGGGACAGGGACAGCACGTGGTTAGATATAGAGTAAAGCTCCCTCTACACTGTCCTCATCAAACACTCCCAGGACAGGGACAGCACGGGGCTAGATACAGAGTAAAGCTTCCTCTACACTGTCCCCATCAAACACTCCCAGGACAGGGACAGCACGGGGTTAGATACAGAGTAAAGCTCCCTCTACACTGTCCCCATCAAACACTCCCAGGACAGGGACAGCACGGGGTTAGATACAGAGTAAAGCTCCCTCTACACTGTCCCCATCAAACCCTCCCAGGACAGGGACAGCACGGGGTTAGATACAGAGTAAAGCTCCCTCTACACTGTCCCCCATCAAACACTCCCAGGGACAGGGACAGCACGGGGATAGTGAAAGAGTAAAGCTTCCTCTACACTGTCCCACAACAAACACTCCCAGGGACAGGGACAGCACGGGGTTAGATACAGAGTAAAGCTCCCTCTACACTGTCCTACATCAAACCCTCCCAGGACAGGGACAGCACGGGGTTAGATACAGAGTAAAGCTCCCTCTACACTGTACCCCATCACACACTCGCAGGGACTGGGACAGCACGGGGTTAGATACAGAGTAAAGCTCCCTCTACACTGTCCACCATCACACACTCGCAGGGACTGGGACAGCACGGGGTTAGATACAGAGTAAAGCTCCCTCTACACTGTCCCCCCATCAAACACTCCCAGGGACAGGGACAGCACGGGGTTAGATACAGAGTAAAGCTCTCTCTACACTGTCCCCCATCAAAAACTCCCAGGACAGGGACAGCACGGGGTTAGATACAGAGTAAAGCTCCCTCTACACTGTACCCCCCATCAAACACTCCCAGGGACAGGGACAGCACGGGGTTAGATACAGAGTAAAGCTCCCTCTACACTGTCCCCCATCAAACACTCCCAGGGACAGGGACAGCACGGGGATAGATACAGAGTAAAGCTCCCTCTACACTGTCCCCCATCAAACACTCCCAGGGACAGGGACAGCACAGGGTTAGATACAGAGTAAAGCTCCCTCCACACTGTCCCCCATCAAACACTCCCAGGGACAGGGACAGCACGGGGATAGATACAGAGTAAAGCTCCCTCTACACTGTCCCCCATCAAACACTCCCAGGGACAGGGACAGCACGGGGTTAGATACAGAGTAAAGCTCCCTCTACACTGTCCCCCATCAAACACTCCCAGGGACAGGGACAGCACGGGGTTAGATACAGAGTAAAGCTCCCTCTACACTGTCCCCATCAAACACTCCCAGGACAGGGACAGCACAGGGTTAGATACAGAGTAAAGCTTCCTCTACACTGTCCCCCATCAAACACTCCCAGGACAGGGACAGCACGGGGTTAGATACAGAGTAATGCTCCCTCTACACTGTCCCCCCATCAAACACACCCAGGACAGGGACAGCACGGGGTTAGATACAGAGTAAAGCTCCCTCTACACTGTCCCCCATCAAACACTCCCAGGACAGGGACAGCACAGGGTTAGATACAGAGTAAAGCTCCCTGTACACTGTCCCCCATCAAACACCCCCAGGACAGGGACAGCACGGGGTTAGATACAGAGTAAAGCTCCCTGTACACTGTCCCCCATCAAACACCCCCAGGACAGGGACAGCACGGGGTTAGATACAGAGTAAAGCTCCCTCTACACTGTCCCCCATCAAACACTCCCAGGACAGAGACAGCAAGGGGTTAGATACGGAGTAAAGCTTCCTCTACAGTGTCCCCCCATCAAACACTCCCAGAACAGGGCCAGCACGGGGTTAGATACATAGTAAAGCTCCCTCTACACTGCCTCCCATCAAACACTCCCAGGGACAGTGAGAGCACGGGGTTAGATACAGAGTAAAGCTCCCTCTACACTGTCCCCCATCAAACACTCCCAGGACAGGGACAACAAGGGGTTAGATACAGAGTAAAGCTCCCTCTACACTGTCCCCCCATCAAACACTCCCAGGACAGGGACAGCACGGAGTTAGATGCAGTGTAAAGCTCCCTCTACACTGTCCCCCATCAAACACTCCCAGGGACAGGGACAGCTCGGGGTTAGATACAGAGTAAAGCTCCCTCTACACTGTCCTCATCAAACACTCCCAGGACAAGGACAGCACGGGGTTAGATACAGAGTAAAGCTCCCTCTACACTGTCCCCCATCAAACACTCCCAGGGACAGGGACAGCTCGGGGTTAGATACAGAGTAAAGCTCCCTCTACACTGTCCCCATCATCAAACACCCCCAGGACAGGGACAGCACGGTGTTAGATACAGAGTAAAGCTCTCTCTACACTGTCCCCCATCAAACACTCCCAGGGACAGGGACAGCACAGGGTTAGATACAGAGTAAAGCTCTCTCTACACTGTCCCCCCATCAAACACTCCCAGGACAGGGACAGCACAGGGCTAGATACAGAGTAAAGCTTCCTCTACACTGTCCCCATCAAACACTCCCAGGACAGGGACAGCACGGGGTTAGATACAGAGTAAAGCTCCCTCTACACTGTCCCCATCAAACACTCCCAGGACAGGGACAGCACGGGGTTAGATACAGAGTAAAGCTCCCTCTACACTGTCCCCATCAAACCCTCCCAGGACAGGGACAGCACGGGGTTAGATACAGAGTAAAGCTTCCTCTACACTGTCCCCATCAAACACTCCCAGGACAGGGACAGCACGGGGTTAGATACAGAGTAAAGCTCCCTCTACACTGTCCCCATCAAACACTCCCAGGACAGGGACAGCACGGGGTTAGATACAGAGTAAAGCTCCCTCTACACTGTCCCCATCAAACCCTCCCAGGACAGGGACAGCACGGGGTTAGATACAGAGTAAAGGTCTCTCTACATTGTCCCCCATCAAACTCTCCCAGGACAGGGACAGCACGGGGATAGTGAAAGAGTAAAGCTTCCTCTACACTGTCCCACAACAAACACTCCCAGGGACAGGGACAGCACGGGGTTAGATACAGAGTAAAGCTCCCTCTACACTGTCCTACATCAAACCCTCCCAGGACAGGGACAGCACGGGGTTAGATACAGAGTAAAGCTCCCTCTACACTGTACCCCATCACACACTCGCAGGGACTGGGACAGCACGGGGTTAGATACAGAGTAAAGCTCTCTCTACACTGTCCACCATCACACACTCGCAGGGACTGGGACAGCACGGGGTTAGATACAGAGTAAAGCTCCCTCTACACTGTCCCCCCATCAAACACTCCCAGGGACAGGGACAGCACGGGGTTAGATACAGAGTAAAGCTCTCTCTACACTGTCCCCCATCAAACACTCCCAGGGACAGGGACAGCACGGGGTTAGATACAGAGTAAAGCTCCCTCTACACTGTCCCCCATCAAACACTCCCAGGGACAGGGACAGCACGGGGATAGATACAGAGTAAAGCTCCCTCTACACTGTCCCCCATCAAACACTCCCAGGGACAGGGACAGCACGGGGTTAGATACAGAGTAAAGCTCCCTCTACACTGTCCCCCATCAAACACTCCCAGGGACAGGGACAGCACGGGGTTAGATACAGAGTAAAGCTCCCTCTACACTGTCCCCATCAAACACTCCCAGGACAGGGACAGCACAGGGTTAGATACAGAGTAAAGCTCCCTCTACACTGTCCCCCATCAAACACTCCCAGGACAGGGACAGCACGGGGTTAGATACAGAGTAATGCTCCCTCTACACTGTCCCCCCATCAAACACACCCAGGACAGGGACAGCACGGGGTTAGATACAGAGTAAAGCTCCCTCTACACTGTCCCCCATCAAACACTCCCAGGACAGGGACAGCACAGGGTTAGATACAGAGTAAAGCTCCCTCTACACTGTCCCCCATCAAACACCCCCAGGACAGGGACAGCACGGGGTTAGATACAGAGTAAAGCTCTCTCTGCACTGTCCCCCATCAAACACTCCCAGGACAGGGACAGCACGGGGTTAGATACAGAGTAAAGCTCCCTCTACACTGTCCCCCATCAAACACTCCCAGGGACAGGGACAGCACGGGGTTAGATACAGAGTAAAGCTCCCTCTACACTGTCCCCCATCAAACACTCCCAGGGACAGGGACAGCACGGGGTTAGATACAGAGTAATGCTCCCTCTACACTGTCCCCCCATCAAACACACCCAGGACAGGGACAGCACGGTGTTCGATACAGAGTAAAGCTCTCTCTACACTGTCCCCCATCAAACACCCCCAGGACAGGGACAGCACAGGGTTATGTACAGAGTAAAGCTCCCTCTACACTGTCCCCCCATCAAACACTCCCAGGACAGGGACAGCACAGGGTTATGTACAGAGTAAAGCTTCCTCTACACTGTCCCCATCAAACACTCCCAGGACAGGGACAGCACGGTGTTCGATACAGAGTAAAGCTCTCTCTACACTGTCCCCCATCAAACACCCCCAGGACAGGGACAGCACAGGGTTATGTACAGAGTAAAGCTCCCTCTACACTGTCCCCCCATCAAACACTCCCAGGACAGGGACAGCACAGGGTTATGTACAGAGTAAAGCTTCCTCTACACTGTCCCCATCAAACACTCCCAGGACAGGGACAGCACGGGGTTAGATACAGAGTATAGCTCCCTCTACACTGTCCCCCATCAAACACTCCCAGGGACAGGGACAGCACGGGGTTAGATACAGAGTAAAGCTCCCTCTACACTGTCCCCATCAAACACGCCCAGGACAGGGACAGCACGGGGTTAGAGACAGAGTAAAGCTCCCTTTACACTGTCCCCCATCAAACCCTCCCGGGGACAGGGACAGCACGGGGTTAGATACAGAGTAAAGCTCTCTCTACACTGTCCCCCATCAAACACTCCCACGAAAGGGACAGCATGGGGTTAGATACAGAGTAAAGCTCACTCTACACTGTCCCCCATCAAACACTCCCGGGGACAGGGATAGCACGGGGTTAGATACAGAGTAAAGCTCCCTCTACACTGTCCCCATCAAACAATCCCAGGGACAGGGACAGCACGGGGTTAGATACAGAGTAAAGCTCCCTCTACAATGTCCCCCATCAAACACTCCCAGGACAGAGACAGCACGGGGTTAGATACAGAGTAAAGCTCCCTCTACACTGTCCCCCATCAAACACTCCCAGGGACAGGGACAGCATGGGGTTAGATACAGAGTAAAGCTCCCTCTACACTCTCCCCCATCAAACCCTCCCAGGACAGGGACAGCACGGGGTTAGATACAGAGTAAAGCTCCCTCTACACCGTCCCCCATCAAACACTCCCAGGACAGGGACAGCACGGGGTTAGATACAGAGTAAAGCTCCCTCTACACTGTCCCCCATCAAACACTCCCAGGACAGGGACAGCACGGTGTTAGATACAGAGTAAAGCTTCCTCTACACTGTCCCCAATCAAACACTCCCAGGACAGTGACAGCACGGGGTTAGAGACAGAGTAAAGCTCCCTCTACACTGTCCCCCATCAAACACTCCCAGGACAGGGACAGCACGGGGTTAGATACAGAGTAAAGCTCCCTCTACACTGTCCCCCATCAAACACTCCCAGGACAGGGACAGCATGGGGTTAGATACAGAGTAAAGCTCCCTCTACACTGTCCCCCATCAAACACTCCCAGGACAGGGACAGCACGGGGTTAGATACAGAGTAAAGCTCCCTCTATACTGTCCCCCATCAAACACTCCCAGGACAGGGATGGCACGGGGTTAGATACAGAGTAAAGCTCCCTCTACACTGTCCCCCATCAAACACCCCCAGGACAGGGACAGCACGGGGTTAGATACAGAGTAAAGCTCTCTCTACACTGTCCTCATCAAACACTCCCAGGACAGGGACAGCTCGGGGTTAGATACAGAGTAAAGCTCCCTCTACACTGTCCCCATCAAACACCCCCTGGACAGGGACAGCACGGGGTTAGATACAGAGTAAAGCTCTCTCTACACTGTCTCCATCAAACACTCCCAGGACAGGGACAGCACGGGGTTAGATACAGAGTAAAGCTCTCTCTACACTGTCCCCATCATCAAACACCCCCAGGACAGGGACAGCACGGTGTTAGATACAGAGTAAAGCTCCCTCTACACTGTCCCCCATCAAACACTCCCAGGGACAGGGACAGCACAGGGTTAGATACAGAGTAAAGCTCCCTCTACACTGTCCCCCATCAAACCCTCCCAGGACAGGGACAGCACGGGGTTAGATACAGAGTAAAGCTCCCTCTACACTGTCCCCCATCAAACACTCCCAGGACAGGGACAGCACGGGGTTAGTGAAAGAGTAAAGATCCCTCTACACTGTCCCACAACAAACACTCCCAGGACAGGGACAGCAAGGGGTTAGATACAGAGTAAAGCTCCCTCTACACTGTCCAACATCAAACCCTCCCAGGGACAGGGACAGCTCGGGGTTAGATACAGAGTAAAGCTCTCTCTACACAGTCCCCATCAAACACTCCCAGGACAGGGACAGCACGGGGTTAGATACAGAGTAAAGCTCCCGCAACACTGTCCCCCATCAAACACCCCCAGGACAGGGACAGCACGGGGTTAGATAGAGAGTAAAGCTCCCTCTACACTGTCCCCCATCAAACACTCCCAGGACAGGGACAGCACGGGGTTAGTGAAAGAGTAAAGATCCCTCTACACTGTCCCACAACAAACACTCCCAGGACAGGGACAGCAAGGGGTTAGATACAGAGTAAAGCTCCCTCTACACTGTCCAACATCAAACCCTCCCAGGGACAGGGACAGCACGTGGTTAGATACAGAGTAAAGCTCCCTCTACACTGTCCCCCATCAAACACTCCCAGGACAGGGACAGCACGGTGTTAGATACAGAGTAAAGCTTCCTCTACACTGTCCGCAATCAAACACTCCCAGGACAGTGACAGCACGGGGTTAGAGACAGAGTAAAGCTCCCTCTACACTGTCCCCCATCAAACACTCCCAGGACAGGGACAGCACGGGGTTAGATACAGAGTAAAGCTCCCTCTACACTGTCCCCCATCAAACACTCCCAGGACAGGGACAGCACGGGGTTAGATACAGAGTAAAGCTCCCTCTACACTGTCCCCCATCAAACACTCCCAGGGACAGGGACAGCACAGGGTTAGATACAGAGTAAAGCTCCCTCTACACTGTCCCCCATCAAACCCTCCCAGGACAGGGACAGCACGGGGTTAGGTACAGAGTAAATCTCCCTCTACACTGTCCCCATCAAACCCTCCCAGGACAGGGACAGCACGGGGTTAGATACAGAGTAAAGCTCCCTCTACACTGTCCCCCATCAAACACTCCCAGGACAGGGACAGCACGGGGTTAGATACAGAGTAAAGCTCCCTCTACACTGTCCCCCATCAAACACTCCCAGGAACAGGGACAACACGGGGTTTAATACAGACTAGAGCTCCCTCTACACTGTCCCCCATCACACACTCGCAGGGACTGGGACAGCACGGGGTTAGATACAGAGTAAAGCTCCCTCTACACTGTCCCCCATCAAACACTCCCAGGGACTGGGACAGCACGGGGTTAGATACAGAGTAAAGCTCTCTCTACACTGTCCCCCATCAAACACTCCCAGGGACAGGGACAGCACAGGGTTAGATACAGAGTAAAGCTTCCTCTACACTGTCCCCCCATCAAACACTCCCAGGGACAGGGACAGCACGGGGTTAGATACAGAGTAAAGCTCCCTCTACACTGTCCCCAATCAAACACTCCCAGGACAGGGACAGCACGGGGTTGGATACAGAGTAAAGCTCCCTCTACACTGTCCCCCATCAAACACCCCCAGGACAGGACACCACGGGGTTAGATACAGAGTAAAGCTCCCTCGACACTGTCCCCCATCAAACACTCCCAGGGACAGGGACAGCACGGGGTTAGATACAGAGTAAAGCTCCCTCTACACTGTCCCCATCAAACACTCCCAGGACAGGGACAGCACGGGGTTAGATGCAGAGTAAAGCTCCCTCTACACTGTCCCCCATCAAACACTCCCAGGACAGGGACAGCACGGGGTTAGATACAGAGTAAAGCTGCCTCTACACTGTCCCCATCAAACACTCCCAGGACAGGGACAGCACGGGGTTAGATACAGAGTAAAGCTCCCTCTACACTGTCCCCCATCAAACACTCCCAGGACAGGGACAGCACGGGGTTAGATACAGAGTAAAGCTCTCTACACTGTCCCCATCAAACACTCCCAGAACAGGGACAGCATGGGGTTAGATACAGAGTAAAGCTCCCTCTACACTGTCCCCCATCAAACACTCACAGGACAGGGACAGCACAGGGTTAGATACAGAGTAAAGCTCCCTCTACACTGTCCCCCATCAAACACTCCCAGGACAGGGACAGCATGGGGTTAGATACAGAGTAAAGCTCCCTCTACACTGTCCCCCATCAAACACTCCCAGGGACAGGGACTGCACAGGGTTAGATACAGAGTAAAGCTCCCTCTACACTGTCCCCATCAAACACTCCCAGGACAGGGACAGCACGGGGTTAGATACAGAGTAAAGCTCCCTCTACACTGTCCCCCATCAAACACCCCCAGGGACAGGGACAGCACGGGGTTAGATACAGGTTAAAGCTTCCTCTACACTGTCCCCCCATCAAACACTCCCAGGGACAGGGACTGCACAGGGTTAGATACAGAGTAAAGCTCCCTCTACACTGTCCCCATCACACACTCCCAGGACAGGGACAGCACAGTGTTAGATACAGAGTAAAGCTCACTCTACACTGTCCCCCATCAAACACTCACAGGACAGGTACAGCACGGGGTTAGATACAGAGTAAAGCTCCCTCTACACTGTCCCCCCATCAAACCCTCCCAGGACAGGGACAGCACGGGGTTAGATACAGAGTAAAGCTCCCTCTACACTGTCCCTCCATTACACACTCCCAGGACAGGGACAGCACGGGGTTAGATACAGAGTAAAGCTCCCTCTACACTGTCCCCCATCAAACACTCCCAGGGACAGGGGCTGCATGGGGTTAGATACAGAGTAAAGCTCCCTCTACACTGTCCCCCATCACACACTCCCAGGACAGGGACAGCACGGGGTTAGATACAGAGTAAAGCTCCCTCTACACTGTCCCCCATCACACACTCCCAGGGACAGGGACAGGGACAGCACGGGGTTAGATACAGAGTAAAGCTCCCTCCACACTGTCCCCCATCAAACACCCCCAGGACAGGGACAGCACGGGGTTAGATACAGAGTAAAGCTCTCTGTACACTGTCCCCCATCAAACACTCCCAGGACAGGGACAGCACGTGGTTAGATACAGAGTAAAGCTCTCTGTACACTGTCCCCCATCAAACACTCCCAGGACAGGGACAGCACGGGGTTAGATACAGAGTAAAGCTCCCTCTACACCGTCCCCCATCAAACACTCCCAGGACAGGGACAGCACGGGGTTAGATACAGAGTAAAGCTCCCTCTTCACTGTCCCCCATCAAACACTCCCAGGACAGGGACAGCACGGGGTTAGATACAGAGTAAAGCTCCCTCTACACTGTCCCCCATCAAACACCCCCAGGACAGGGACAGCATGGGGTTAGATACAGAGTAAAGCTCTCTCTACACTGTCCCCCATCAAACACTCCCAGGACAGGGACAGCACGGGGTTAGATACAGAGTAAAGCTCCCTCTACACTGTCCCCCATCACACACTCCCAGGACATGGACAGCACGGGGTTAGATACAGAGTAAAGCTCCCTCTACACTGTCCCCCATCACACACTCCCAGGACAGGGACAGCACGGGGTTAGATACAGAGTAAAGCTCCCTCTACACTGTCCCCCCATCAAACCCTCCCAGGGACAGGGACAGCACGGGGTTAGATACAGAGTAAAGCTCCCTCTACACTGTCCCCCATCAAACACTCCCAGGACAGGGACAGCTCGGGGTCTCGATGAGGTGAGGTCTGAGTCCCTTTAAGGGATTTAGCATTTTAAGAAAGACAGACGACTCCTCACTGATGACGAGCTGACGTGCCCGAACCTCAATATTTATTACTAAAGGCTCTGAGGGATCGGTTTAAATCGGGAAGGAGGGGGGAGGTGGGAGGTAGTCTGTAGGAGCCTGCCGAGTGAGCGAGCTGCTCTGTAGACGCCAGGGCTGATCCGGCAGTGGGATACTCGCTGTGACAGCAAAACCCACCGGAGAGAGGTGCCGTCGGACGGTGGATCAGGCAGTGGGCACCGTGGGCGCGGAGACAGCGAGGGGCTGGCCTCTCCTCAGCGACACGGGTAAGTTCGGAATCGTCCGCTGTCCAGCATAGTCAGACATCAGGGCAATGTTCTGTCCTGCACCACAAACGGAGGCAGATATCCAAGGGAGGGTCAGTCAGAGCACCGCACTGTCCGAGGGTCAGGGGTGAGGGAGGGCCGCACTGTCGGAGGGTCAGTGCTGAGGGAGCACCGCACTGTCGGTGGGTCAGTGCTGAGGGAGGGCTGCACAGTCGGAGGGTCAGTGCTGAGGGAGGGCCACACTGTCAGAGGGTCAGTGCTGAGGGAGTGCCGCACTGTCGGAGGGTCAGTGCTGAGGGAGGGCCGCACTGTCGGAGGGTCAGTGCTGAGGGAGGGCTGCACAGTCGGAGGGTCAGTGCTGAGGGAGGGCCGCACTGTCGGAGGGTCAGTGCTGAGGGAGGACTGCACTGTCGGAGGGTCAGTGCTGAGGGAGGGCCGCACTGTCGGAGGGTCAGTGCTGAGTGAGACCCGCACTGTCGGAGGGTCAGTGCTGAGGGAGGGCCGCACTGTCGGAGGGTCAGTGCTGAGGGAGGGCTGCACAGTCGGAGGGTCAGTGCTGAGGGAGGGCCGCACTGTCGGAGGGTCAGTGCTGAGTGAGACCCGCACTGTCGGAGGGTCAGTGCTGAGGGAGGGCCGCACTGTCGGAGGGTCAGTGCTGAGGGAGGACTGCACTGTCGGAGGGTCAGTGCTGAGGGAGGGCCGCACTGTCGGAGGGTCAGTGCTGAGGGAGAGCCGCACTGTCGGAGGGTCAGCGCTGAGGGAGGGCCGCACTGTCGGGGGGTCAGTGCTGACGGAGGGCCGCACTGTCGGAGGGTCAGCGCTGAGGGAGTGCCGCACTGTCGGAGGGTCAGTACTGAGGGAGGGCCGCACTGTCCGAGGGTCAGTGCTGAGGGAGTGCCGCACTGTCGGAGCGTCAGTGTTGAGGGAGAGCCGCACTGTCGGAGGGTCAGTGCTGAGGGAGGGCCGCACTGTCGGAGGGTCAGTGCTGAGGGAGAACCGCACTGTAGGAGGGTCAGTGCTGAGGGAGGGCCGCACTGTCGGAGGGACAGTGCTGAGGGAGGGCCGCACTGTCGGAGGGTCAGTGCTGAGGGAGAGCCGCACTGTGGGAGGGTCAGTGCTGAGGGAGGGCCGCACTGTCGGAGGGTCAGTGCTGAGGGAGGGCCGCACTGTCGGAGGGTCAGTGCTGAGGGAGGGCCGCACTGTCGGAGGGTCAGTGCTGAGGGAGAGCCGCACTGTCGGAGGGTCAGTGCTGAGGGAGTGCCGCACTGTCGGAGGGTCAGTGCTGAGGGAGGGCCGCACTGTCGGAGGGTCAGTGCTGTGGGAGGGGCCGCACTGTCGGAGGGTCAGTGCTGTGGGAGGGCCGCACTGTCGGAGGGTCAGTGCTGAGGGAGGGCCGCACTGTCGGACGGTCAGTGTGCCTCCTGTGTGTCTCACTAGTTAATATCTGAGTTCCTGAGGGTGATGTGTGAGCACTAACTCTCCACCTGGTCTCAGAGGGACCTGTACTTATCATCGCAGCGATATTGAGAAGCTGATGAAGTCACTCAACACTTTGTGGTTATTGAGATCGTGATGTGAATCCGTTTCCAGTGCATTCTGTAAATACTTGTACAAATCTAGAGGATACGCTCTGTGTGGGTCACTGTCTGTGTGGGTCAGTGTCCGTGTGGGTCAGTGTCTGTGTGGGACAGTCTCTGTGTGGGTCAGTGTCTGTGTGGGTCAGTGTCCGTGTGCATCAGTCCCTTTGTGTGTCAGTGTCTGTGAGGGTCTGTGTCTGTGTGGGTCAGTGTCTGTGTGGGTCAGTGTCTGTGTGGGTCATTCTCTGTGTGGGTCAGTGTCCGTGTGCGTCAGTCCCTGTGTGTGTCAGTGTCTGTGAGGGTCTGTGTCTGTGTGGGTCAGTGTCCGTGTGGGTCAGTGTCTGTGTGGGACAATCTCTGTGTGGGTCAGTGTCTGTGTGGGTCAGTGTCTGTGTGGGTCAGTGTCCGTGTGCGTCAGTCCCTGTGTGTGTCAGTGTCTGTGTGGGTCAGTGTCCGAGTGGGTCATTCTCTGTGTAGGTCAGTCTCCTTGTGGGTCAGTGTCCGTGTACGTCAGTCCCTGTGTGGGACAGTCTCCATTTGGGTCAGTGTCTGTGTGGGTCAGTGTCTGTGTGGGTCAGTCTCCTTGTGGGTCAGTGTCCGTGTGGGTCAGTGTCTGTGTGGGACAGTCTCCATGTGGGTCGGTCTCTGTGTGGGTCAGTGTCTGTGTGGGTCAGTGTCTGTGTGGGACAGAGTCCGTGTGGGTCCGTCTCTGTGTGGGTCAGTCTCTGTGTGGGTCAGTGTCAGTGTGGGTCAGTCTCTGTGTGGGACAGTGTCCGTGTGGGTCGGTCTCTGTGTGCGTCAGTCTCTGTGTGGGTCAGTGTCTGTGTGGGTCAGTCGCCATGTGGGTCAGTGTCTGTGTGGGTCAGTCGCCATGTGGGTCAGTGTCTGTGTGGGTTAGTGTCTGTGTGGGTCAGTCTCTGTGTGGGTCAGTGTCCGTGTGGTTCAGTGTCCATGTGGGTCAGTGTCCGTGTGGTTCAGTGTCTGTGTGGGTCAGTGTCCGTGTGGGTCAGTGTCTGTGTGGGTCAGTGTCTGTGTGGGACAGTCTCTGCGTGGGTCAGTGTCCATGTGGGTCAGTCTCTGTGTGGGTCAGTCTCTGTGTGGGTCAGTGTCTGTGTGGGTCAGTCTCCTTGTGGGTCAGTCTCATTGTGGGTCAGTGTCCGTGTGGGTCAGTGTCTGTGTGGGTCAGTCTCCGTGTGGGTCAGTGTCTGTGTGGGTCAGTGTCCGTGTGGGTCAGTCTCATTGTGGGTCAGTGTCTGCGTGGGACAGTGTCCATGTGGGTCGGTCTCTGTGTGGGACAGTCCCTGTGTGTGTCAGTGTCTGTGTGGGTCAGTGTCCGTGTGGGACAGTCTCTGTGTGGGTTACTGTCTGTGTGGGTTAGTGTCTGTGTGGGTCAGTATCTGTGTGGGTCAGTGTCTGTGTGGGTCAGTGTCTGTGTGGGTCAGTGTCTGTGTGGGTCAGTGTCCGAGTGGGTCATTCTCTGTGTAGGTCAGTCTCCTTGTGGGTCAGTGTCTGTGTGGGTCAGTGTCTGTGTGGGTCAGTGTCCGTGTGGGTCAGTGTCCGTGTGCGTCAGTGTCTGTGTGGGTCAGTGTCCGAGTGGGTCATTCTCTGTGTAGGTCAGCCTCCTTGTGGGTCAGTGTCCGTGTGGGTCAGTCCCTGTGTGGGACAGTCTCCATTTGGGTCGGTCTCTGTGTGGGTCAGTGTCCGTGTGGGTCAGTGTCTGTGTGGGTCAGTGTCCGAGTGGGTCATTCTCTGTGTAGGTCAGTCTCCTTGTGGGTCAGTGTCCGTGTGCGTCAGTCCCTGTGTGGGACAGTCTCCATTTGGGTCGGTGTCTGTGTGGGTCAGTGTCTGTGTGGGTCAGTGTCCAAGTGGGTCATTCTCTGTGTAGGTCAGTCTCCTTGTGGGTCAGTGTCCGTGTGCGTCAGTCCCTGTGTGGGACAGTCTCCATTTGGGTCGGTGTCTGTGTAGGTCAGTGTCTGTGTGGGTCAGTCTCCTTGTGGGTCAGTGTCCGTGTGGGTCAGTGTCTGTGTGGGTCAAACTCCGTGTGGGTCAGTGTCTGTGTGGGTCAGTGTCCGTGTGGGTCAGTCTCTGTGTGGGTCAGTGTCTGCGTGGGACAGTGTCCGTGTGGGTCAGTGTCCATGTGGGACAGTCTCTGTGTGGGTTACTGTCTGTGTGGGTTAGTGTCTGTGTGGGTCAGTATCTGTGTGGGTCAGTGTCTGTGTGGGTCAGTGTCCGTGTGGGACAGTCTCTGTGTGGGTTACTGTCTGTGTGGGTTAGTGTCTGTGTGGGTCAGTATCTGTGTGGGTCAGTGTCTGTGTGGGTCAGTGTCCGTGTGCGTCAGTGTCTGTGTGGGTCAGTGTCCGAGTGGGTCATTCTCTGTGTAGGTCAGTCTCCTTGTGGGTCAGTGTCCGTGTGCGTCAGTCCCTGTGTGGGACAGTCTCCATTTGGGTCGGTGTCTGTGTGGGTCAGTGTCTGTGTGGGTCAGTCTCTGTGTGGGTCAGTGTCTGTGTGGGTCAGTGTCTGTGTGGGTCAGTGTCTGTGTGGGTCAGTGTCCGTGTGGGACAGTCTCTGTGTGGGTTACTGTCTGTGTGGGTTAGTGTCTGTGTGGGTCAGTGTCTGTGTGGGTCAGTGTCTGTGTGGGTCAGTGTCTGTGTGGGTCAGTCTCCTTGTGGGTCAGTGTCCGTGTGGGTCAGTCTCCTGTGGGTCAGTGTCTGTGTGGGTCAGTCTCTGTGTGGGTCAGTGTCTGTGTGGGTCAGTGTCTGTGTGGGACAGTGTCCGTGTGGGTCAGTCTCTGTGTGGGTCAGTGTCTGTGTGGGTCAGTGTCTGTGTGGGTCAGTCTCCTTGTGGGTCAGTGTCCGTGTGGGTCAGTCTCCTGTGGGTCAGTGTCTGTGTGGGACAGTGTCCATGTAGGTCGGTCTCTGTGTAGGTCAGTGTCTGTGTGGGTCAGTGTCTGTGTGGGACAGTGTCCGTGTGGGTCAGTCTCTGTGTGGGTCAGTGTCTGTGTGGGTCAGTGTCTGTGTGGGTAATTCGCCGTGTGGGTCAGTCGCCGTGTGGGTCAGTTTCTGTGTGGGTCAGTGTCTGTGTGGGACAGTGTCCATGTGGGTCGGTCTCTGTGTAGGTCAGTGTCTGTGTGGGACAGTGTCCGTGTGGGTCAGTCTCTGTGTGGGTCAGTGTCTGTGTGGGTCAGTGTCTGTGTGGGACAGTGTCCGTGTGGGTCAGTCTCTGTGTGGGTCAGTGTCTGTGTGGGTCAGTGTCCGTGTGGGACAGTGTCCGTGTGGGTCAGTCTCTGTGTGGGTCAGTGTCTGTGTGGGTCAGTGTCTGTGTGGGTAATTCGCCGTGTGGGTCAGTCGCCGTGTGGGTCAGTTTCTGTGTGGGTCAGTGTCTGTGTGGGTCAGTGTCCGTGTGGGTCAGTCGCCGTGTGTGTCAGTTTCTGTGTGGGTCAGTCGCCGTGTGGGTCAGTCTCCTGTGGGTCAGTGTCTGTGTGGGACAGTGTCCATGTGGGTCGGTCTCTGTGTAGGTCAGTGTCTGTGTGGGTCAGTGTCTGTGTGGGACAGTGTCCGTGTGGGTCAGTCTCTGTGTGGGTCAGTGTCTGTGTGGGTCAGTGTCTGTGTGGGTCAGTCGCTGTGTGGGTCAGTGTCTGTGTGGGTCAGTGTCTGTGTGGGACAGTCTCTGTGTGGGTCAGTGTCCGTGTGGGTTAGTCTCTGTGTGGGTCAGTGTCTGTGTGGGTCAGTGTCTGTGTGGGTCAGTCTCATTGTGGGTCAGTGTCTGTGTGGGTCAGTCTCTGTGTGGGTCAGTGTCTGTGTGGGTCAGTATCCGTGTGGGTCAGTCTCTGTGTGGGTCAGTCTCTGTGTGGGTAATCCGCCGTGTGGGTCAGTCGCCGTGTGGGTCAGTGTCCGTGTGGGTCAGTGTCTGTGTGGGTCAGTGTCTGTGTGGATCTGTGTCTGTGTGGGTCAGTGTCTGTGTGGGTCATTCTCTGTGTAGGTCAGTCTCCGTGTGGGTCAGTGTCCGTGTACGTCAGTCCCTGTGTGGGACAGTCTCCATTTGGGTCAGTATTTGTGTGGGTCAGTGTCCGTGTGGGTCAGTGTCTGTGTGGGTCATTCTCTGTGTGGGTCAGTGTCTGTGTGGGTCAGTGTCCGTGTGGGTCAGTGTCTGTGTACGTCAGTCCCTGTGTGGGACAGTCTCCATTTGAGTCAGTATCTGTGTGGGTCAGTGTCCGTGTGGGTCAGTGTCTGCGTGGGTCAGTGTCCGAGTGGGTCATTCTCTGTGTAGGTCAGTCTCCTTGTGGGTCAGTGTCCATGTGCGTCAGTCCCTGTGTGGGACAGTCTCCATTTGGGTCGGTGTCTGTGTGGGTCAGTGTCCGTGTGGGTCAGTGTCTGTGTGGGTCAGTGTCTGTGTGGGTCAGTATCCGTGTGCGTCAGTCCCTGTGTGGGACAGTCTCCATTTGGGTCAGTATCTGTGTGGGTCAGTGTCCGTGTGGGTCAGTGTCAGTGTGGGTCAGTGTCCGAGTGGGTCATTCTCTGTGTAGGTCAGTCTCCTTGTGGGTCAGTGTCCGTGTGTGTCAGTCCCTGTGTGGGACAGTCTCTATTTGGGTCAGTGTACGTGTGGGTCAGTCTCTGTGTGGGTCAGTCTCTGTGTGGATCAGTGTCTGTGTGGGTCAGTATCTGTGTGGGTCAGTCTCCTTGTGGGTCAGTGTCTGTATGGGTCAGTGTCTGTGTGGGTCAGTCTCTGAGTGGGTCAGTGTCTGTGTGGGTCAGTCTCTGTGTGGGTCAGTGTCTGTGTGGGTCAGTCTCCTTGTGGGTCAGTGTCTGTATGGGTCACTGTCTGTGTGGGTCAGTCTCTGAGTGGGTCAGTGTCTGTGTGGGTGAGTGTCTGTGTGGGTCAGTCTCTGTGTGGGTCAGTGTCTGAGTGGGTCAGTCTCTGTGTGGGTCAGTCTCTGTGTGGGTCAGTTTCTGTGTGGGTCAGTGTCTGTGTGGGTCTGTGTCTGTGTGGGTCAGTGTTAGTGTTGCTCAGTCTCTGTGTGGGTCAGTGTCTGTGTGGGTCAGTCGCCCTGTGGGTCAGTCGCCGTGTGGGTCAGTGTCTGTATAGGACAGTCTCTGTGTGGGTCTGTGTCTGTGTGGGTCAGTGTTAGTGTTGCTCAGTCTCTGAGTGGGTCAGTGTTTGTGTGGGTCAGTGTCCGCGTGGGTCAGTCTCTGTGTGGGACAGTGTCCGTGTGGGTCCGTCTCTGTGTGGGTCAGTGTCTGTGTGGGTCAGTGTCTGTGTGGGAAAGTGACCGTGTGGGTCGGTCTCTGTGTGGGTCAGTGTCTGTGTGGGTCAGTGTCTGTGTGGGTCAGTCTCTATGTGGGTCAGTCTACATGTGGGTCAGTGTCTGTGTGGGTCAGTGTCTGTGTGGGTCAGTGTCTGTGTAGGTCAGTCTCCGGTTGGGTCAGTGTCCGTGTACGTCAGTCCCTGTGTGGGACAGTCTCCATTTGGGTCAGTATCTGTGTGGGTCAGTGTCCGTGTGGGTCAGTGTCTGTGTGGGTCAGTGTCTGTGTGGGTCATTCTCTGTGTAGGTCAGTCTCCGTGTGGGTCAGTGTCCGTGTGCGTCAGTCCCTGTGTGGGACAGTCTCCATTTGAGTCAGTATCTGTGTGGGTCAGTGTCCGTGTGGGTCAGTGTCTGTGTGGGTCAGTGTCTGTGTGGGTCAGTGTCTGTGTGGGTCAGTGTCTGAGTGGGTCATTCTCTGTGTAGGTCAGTCTCCTTGTGGGTCAGTGTCCGTGTGCGTCAGTCCCTGTGTGGGACAGTCTCCATTTGGGTCGGTGTCTGTGTGGGTCAGTGTCTGTGTGGGTCAGTGTCTGTGTGGGTCAGTGTCCGTGTGGGACAGTCTCTGTGTGGGTTACTGTCTGTGTGGGTTAGTGTCTGTGTGGGTCAGTATCTGTGTGGGTCAGTGTCCGTGTGCGTCAGTGTCTGTGTGGGTCAGTGTCCGAGTGGGTCATTCTCTGTGTAGGTCAGTCTCCTTGTGGGTCAGTGTCCGTGTACGTCAGTCCCTGTGTGGGACAGTCTCCATTTGGGTCGGTGTCTGTGTAGGTCAGTGTCTGTGTGGGTCAGTCTCCTTGTGGGTCAGTGTCCGTGTGGGTCAGTCTCCTGTGGGTCAGTGTCTGTGTGGGACAGTGTCCATGTGGGTCGGTCTCTGTGTAGGTCAGTGTCTGTGTGGGTCAGTGTCTGTGTGGGACAGTGTCCGTGTGGGTCAGTCTCTGTGTGGGTCAGTGTCTGTGTGGGTCAGTGTCTGTGTGGGTAATTCGCCGTGTGGGTCAGTCGCCGTGTGGGTCAGTTTCTGTGTGGGTCAGTGTCTGTGTGGGACAGTGTCCGTGTGTGTCAGTCTCTGTGTGGGTCAGTGTCTGTGTGGGTCAGTGTCCGTGTGGGTCAGTCTCTGTGTGGGTCAGTGTCTGTGTGGGTCAGTGTCTGTGTGGGTAATTCGCCGTGTGGGTCAGTCGCCGTGTGGGTCAGTGTCTGTGTGGGTCAGTGTCTGTGTGGGACAGTCTCTGTGTGGGTCAGTGTCCGTGTGGGTTAGTCTCTGTGTGGGTCAGTGTCTGTGTGGGTCAGTGTCTGTGTGGGTCAGTCTCTGTGTGGGTCAGTGTCTGTGTGGGACAGTCTCCTTGTGGGTCAATGTCCGTGTGGGTTAGTCTCTGTGTGGGTCAGTTTCCGTGTGGGTCCGTCTCTGTGTGGGACAGTCTCTGTGTGGGAAAGTGACCGTGTGGGTCGGTCTCTGTGTGGGTCAGTCTCTGTGTGGGTCAGTCTCTGTGTGGGTCAGTGTCTGTGTGGGTCAGTATCCGTGTGGGTCAGTCTCTGTGTGGGTCAGTCTTCGTGTGGGTCAGTGTCTGTGTGGGTAATTCGCCGTGTGGGTCAGTCGCCGTGTGGGTCAGTGTCTGTGTGGGTCAGTGTCTGTGAGGGACATTCTCTGTGTGGGTCAGTGTCTGTGTGGGTCAGTGTCTGTGTGGGTCAGTCTCTGTGTGGGACAGTGTCCGTGTGGGTCAGTCTCTGTGTGGGTCAGTGTCTGTGTGGGTCAGTGTCTGTGTGGGAAAGTGACCGTGTGGGTCGGTCTATATGTGGGTCAGTCTCTGTGTGGGTCAGTGTCTGTGTGGGTCAGTCGGCGTGTGGGTCAGTGTCTGTGTGGGTCAGTCGGCGTGTGGGTCAGTCGCCGTGTGGGTCAGTGTCTGTGTGGGTCAGTGTCTGTGTGGGACAGTCTCTGTGTGGGTCAGTGTCTGTGTGGGTCAGTCTCTGTGTGGGTCAGTGTCTGTGTGGGTCAGTCTACATGTGGGTCAGTGTCTGTGTGGGTCAGTCTCTGTGTGGGTCAGTGTCTGTGTGGGTCAGTGTCTGTGTGGGTCAGTCTCCGTGTGGGTCAGTGTCTATATAGATCAGTCTCTGTGTGGGTCAGTCTCCTTGTGGGTCAGTGTCTTTGTGGGACAGTGTCTGTGTGGGTCAGTGTCTGTGTGGGTCAGTGTCTGTGTGGGTCATTCTCTGTGTAGATCAGTCTCCGTGTGGGTCAGTGTCCGTGTACGTCAGTCCCTGTGTGGGACAGTCTCCATTTGGGTCAGTATCTGTGTGGGTCAGTGTCCGTGTGGGTCAGTGTCTGTGTGGGTCAGTGTCCGAGTGGGTCATTCGCTGTGTAGGTCAGTCTCCTTGTGGGTCAGTGTCCGTGTGCGTCAGTCCCTGTGTGGGACAGTCTCCATTTGGGTCGGTGTCTGTGTGGGTCAGTGTCTGTGTGGGTCAGTGTCTGTGTGGGTCAGTATCCGTGTGCGTCAGTCCCTGTGTGGGACAGTCTCCATTTGGGTCAGTATCTGTGTGGGTCAGTGTCCGTGTGGGTCAGTGTCAGTGTGGGTCAGTGTCCGAGTGGGTCATTCTCTGTGTAGGTCAGTCTCCTTGTGGGTCAGTGTCCGTGTGCGTCAGTCCCTGTGTGGGACAGTCTCTATTTGGGTCAGTGTACGTGTGGGTCAGTCTCTGTGTGGGTCAGTCTCTGTGTGGATCAGTGTCTGTGTGGGTCAGTATCTGTGTGGGTCAGTCTCCTTGTGGGTCAGTGTCTGTATGGGTCAGTGTCTGTGTGGGTCAGTCTCTGAGTGGGTCAGTGTCTGTGTGGGTGAGTTTCTGTGTGGGTCAGTCTCTGTGTGGGTCAGTGTCTGTGTGGGTCAGTCTCCTTGTGGGTCAGTGTCTGTATGGGTCACTGTCTGTGTGGGTCAGTCTCTGAGTGGGTCAGTGTCTGTGTGGGTGAGTGTCTGTGTGGGTCAGTCTCTGTGTGGGTCAGTGTCTGAGTGGGTCAGTCTCTGTGTTGGTCAGTCTCTGTGTGGGTCAGTCTCTGTGTGGGTCAGTGTCTGTGTGGGTCTGAGTCTGTGTGGGTCAGTGTTAGTGTTGCTCAGTCTCTGTGTGGGTCAGTGTCTGTGTGGGTCAGTCGCCCTGTGGGTCAGTCGCCGTGTGGGTCAGTGTCTGTATAGGACAGTCTCTGTGTGGGTCAGTCTCTGTGTGGGTCAGTCTCTGTGTGGGTCAGTGTTTGTGTGGGTCAGTGTCCGCGTGGGTCAGTCTCCGTGTGGGTCAGTGTCTGTGTGGGTCAGTGTCTGTGTGGGTCAGTCTCTGAGTGGGTCAGTCTCCGTGTGGGTCAGTGTCTGTGTGGGTCAGTGTCTGTGTGGGTAAGTCTCTGTGTGGGCCAGTCTATGTGTGGGTCAGTGTCTATGTGGGTCAGTGTCTGTGAGGGTCTGTGTCTGTGTGGGTCAGTGTTAGTGTTGCTCAGTCTCTGTGTGGGTCAGTGTCTGTGTGGGTCAGTGTCTGAGTGGGTCAGTATCCATGTGGGTCAGTGTCTGTATAGGACAGTCTCTGTGTGGGTCAGTTTCTGTGTGGGTCAGTCTCTGTGTGGGTCAGTTTCCGTGTGGGTCAGTGTCTGTGTGGGTCAGTCTCTGTGTGGGTCAGTGTCTGTGTGGGTCAGTGTCTGTGTGGGACAGTGTCCGTGTGGGTCCGTCTCTGTGTGGGTCAGTGTCTGTGTGGGTCAGTGTCTGTGTGGGAAAGTGACCGTGTGGGTCGGTCTCTGTGTGGGTCAGTGTCTGTGTGGGTCAGTGTCCGTGTGGGTCAGTGTCCGTGTGGGTCAGTGTCTGTGTGGGTCAGTCTCTGTGTGGGTCAGTGTCTGTGTGGGTCAGTGTCTGTATGGGTCCGTGTCTGTATGGGTCCGTGTCTGTGTGGGTCAGTGTCCATGTGAGTCAGTGTCTGTGTGGGTCAGTCTCTGTGTGGGTCAGTGTCTGTGTGGGTCAGTGTCTGTGTGGGTCCGTGTCTGTGTGGGTCAGTGTCCGTGTGGGTCAGTGTCTGTGTGGGTCAGTCTCTGTGTGGGTCAGTGTCTGTGTGGGTCAGTGTCCGTGTGGGTCAGTGTCTGTGTGGGTCAGTGTCTGTGTGGGTCAGTCTCTGTGTGGGTCAGTGTCCGTGTGGGTCAGTGTCTGTGTGGGTCAGTGTCTGTGGGAGTCAGTCCCTGTGTGGGTCAGTGTCTGTGTGGGTCAGTGTCTGTGGGAGTCAGTCCCTGTGTGGGTCAGTGTCTGTGGGAGTCAGTGTCCATGTGGGTCAGGGTCTGTGTGGGTCAGTCTCCGTGTGGGTCAGTGTCCATGTGGGTCAGTCGCTGTGTGGATCAGTGTCTGTGTGGGTCAGTCTCCTTGTGGGTCAGTGTCTGTATGGGTCAGTGTCTGTGTGGGTCAGTCTCTGAGTGGGTCAGTGTCTGTGTGGGTGAGTGTCTGTGTGGGTCAGTCTCTGTGTGGGTCAGTGTCTGTGTGGGTCAGTCTCCTTGTGGGTCAGTGTCCGTGTGCGTCAGTCCCTGTGTGGGACAGTCTCCATTTGGGTCGGTGTCTGTGTGGGTCAGTGTCTGTGTGGGTCAGTGTCTGTGTGGGTCAATATCCGTGTGAGTCAGTGTCTGTGTGGGTCAGTGTCTGTGTGGGTCAGTATCCGTGTGCGTCAGTCCCTGTGTGGGACAGTCTCGATTTGGGTCGGTGTCTGTGTGGGTCAGTGTCCGTGTGAGTCAGTGTCTGTGTGGGTCAGTGTCTGTGTGGGTCAGTCTCTGAGTGGGTCAGTCTCCGTGTGGGTCAGTGTCTGTGTGGGTCAGTGTCTGTGTGGGTAAGTCTCTGTGTGGGCCAGTCTCTGTGTGGGTCAGTGTCTATGTGGGTCAGTGTCTGTGAGGGTCTGTGTCTGTGTGGGTCAGTGTTAGTGTTGCTCAGTCTCTGTGTGGGTCAGTGTCTGTGTGGGTCAGTGTCTGAGTGGGTCAGTGTCTGTGTGGGTCCGTGTCCGGGTGGGTCAGTGTCTGTGTGGGTCAGTGTCTGTGTTGGTCAGTGTCCGTGTGGGACAGGGTTTGTATGGGTCAGTGTCTGTGTGGGTCAGTGTCCGTGTGGGTCCGTGTCCGGGTGGGTCAGTCTCTGTGTGGGTCAGTGTCTGTGGGAGTCAGTGTGGGTCAGTGTCCGAGTGGGTCAGTGTCTGTGTTGGTCAGTGTCCGTATGGGACAGTCTCTGTGTGGGTCAGTGTCTGTGGGAGTCAGTGTCTGTGTGGGTCAGGGTTTGTATGGGTCCGTGTCCGGGTGGGTCAGTCTCTGTGTGGGTCAGTGTCTGTGTGGGTCCGTGTCCGGGTGGGTCAGTCTCTGTGTGGGTCAGTGTCTGTGTGGGTCAGGGTTTGTATGGGTCCGTGTCCGGGTGGGTCAGTCTCTGTGTGGGTCAGTGTCTGTGTGGGTCAGTCTCTGTGTGGGTCAGTGTCTGTGGGAGTCAGTGTCTGTGTGGGTCAGTGTCTGTGTGGGTCCGTGTCCGGGTGTGTCAGTCTCTGTGTGGGTCAGTGTCTGTGGGAGTCAGTGTCTGTGGGAGTCAGTGTCTGTGTGGGTCAGTGTCCGTGTGGGTCAGTCTCTGTGTGGGTCAGTGTCTGTGGGAGTCAGTCTCTGTGTGGGTCAGTGTCCGAGTGGGTCAGGGTCCGTGTGGGTCAGTGTCCGTGTGGGTCAGTGTCCGTGTGGGTCAGTCTCTGTGTGGGTCAGTCTCTGTGTGGGTCAGTGTCTGTGTGGGTCAGTGTCCGTGTGGGTCAGTGTCCATGTGGGTCAGTGTCTGTGTGGGTCAGTCTCTGTGTGGGTCAGTGTCCGTGTGGGTCAGTGTCCGTGTGGGTCAGTGTCTGTGTGGGTCAGTGTCTGTGGGAGTCAGTCCCTGTGTGGGTCAGTGTCTGTGTGTGTCTGTCTCTGTGTGGGTCAGTGTCTGTGTGGGTCAGTGTCTGTGGGAGTCAGTCCCTGTGTGGGTCAGTGTCTGTGGGAGTCAGTGTCCGTGTGGGTCAGTGTCTGTGGGAGTCAGTGTCCGTGTGGGTCAGCGTCTGTGTGGGTCAGTCTCCATGTGGGTCAGTGTCCATGTGGGTCAGTCTCTGTGTGGGTCAGTGTCTGTGTGGGTCAGTGTCTGTGTGGGTCAGTCTCCGTGTGGGTCAGTGTCCGTGTGGGTCAGTCTCTGTGTGGGTCAGTCTCTGTATGTGTGTGTGTGTGAATATGCATGCATGTGAATGTGCATGTGCGTGAATGTGCACGTGTGTGTGAATGAGAATGCGTGTGCGTGAATGTCTGTGTAAGTGCATGCACGTGTGTATGAATGTGTATGCGAGTGAATGTGCATGCATGTATGTGTGTAAATGTGTGTGAATGTGCATGCATGTATGTGTGTAACTGTGTGTGAATGTGCATGCGTGTGTGTGTGTGAAAATGCCTGTCTGTGTGAATGTGCATGCGTGTCTGTGTGTGAATGTGCATGCATGTGTGTGTGAATGTGCCTGTGTGTGTGAATGTGCATGTGTGTGTGTGTGAATGTGCATGCATGTGAATGTGCGTGCGTGTGAATGTGCATGCGTGTGAATGTGCATGCGTGTGAATGTGCATGCATCTGAACGTGCATGTGTGTGTGAATGTTCATACGTGTATGTATGTGTGTGAAAGTGCATGCGTGTGTGTGAAGGTGAGTGTGTGCGTGAATGTGCTTGTGTGTGTGAATGTGCATGCGTGTATGTGTGTGTGTGAATGTGCATGCATGAGTGTGTGAGTGTGTGTCTGAATATGCATGCATGTATGTGTGTGTGAATGTGCATGCGTGTATGTGTGTGTGAATGTGCACGCGTGTATGTGTGTGTGAATGTGCATGCGCGTGTGTGAATGTACATGCATGTGTGTGTGAATGTGCATGCGCGTGTGTGTGTGTGAATGTGCATGTGTGTATGTGAGAGTGTGTGTGTGAATGTGCATGCGTGTGTGTGTGTGAATGTGCATGTGTGTATGTGTAAATGTGTGTGAATGTGCATGCTTGTATGTGTGAATGTGTGTGAATGTGCATGCCTGTATGTGTGTGTGTGAATGTGCATGCATGTGTGTGTGAATGTACATGCATGTGTGTGTGAATGTGCATGCGAGTATGTATGATTGTGTGTGAATGTGCATGCCTGTATGTGTGTGTGTGAATGTGCATGTGTGTATGTGTGTGTGTGAATGTGCATGCATGTATGTGTGAATGTGTGTGTGAATGTGTGTGTATGTGTGTGTCTGTGAATGTGCGTGTGTGTGTGTGAATGTGCATGCGTGTGTGAGTATGCTTGCATGTGTGTGAATGTACATGCGTGTGTGTTTGAATGTGCATGTGTGTGTGAATGTGCATGTGTGTGTGAATGTGCATGTGTGTGTGTGAATGTGCATGCGTGTGTGTGAATGTACATGCGTGTGTGTAAATGTGTGAATGTACGTGTGTGTGTGAGAGAGTGTGAATGTGCATGTATGCATGAGAGTATAAATGTGCACGCGTGTGAGTGTGAATGTGCATGTATGTGCATGTGTGTGAATCTGCAGGCGTGTGTGTGAATGTGCATGCGTGTGTGAGTGTGAATGTGCATGAATGTGCATGTGAATATACATGCGTGTGCATGTGTGTGAATGTGTATGCGTGAGCATGTGTGTGTGTGAATGTGTGCAGATGTGCATGTGTGTGAGTGTGAATGTGTGTGAAGGTGCATGCACGTGTGTGTGTATGTGTATGCATGTGTGTGCACGTGTGTGCATGTGTGAATGTGCATGCAAGTGTGTATATGTGCATGCGTGTGTGTGCGTGTATGTGCCTGTGTGTGAGTGTGAATGTGTGTGTGAGGGAGAGTGTGCGTGTGTGACTAAGAGAGCAAGGAGAGTGTTATCAGTGTCGGTACAGGGCTGTGTGTGGAAGGGAGTGTGAGTCTGTGAGTGTCGGTACAGGACGAGTATAATTTAAATGATGAGATATTGGGAAACTGGATGTACAAAGGTCCTTAAACAGCAGTAAATGACAGTAGACAAGTAGGCGCAGCAAGCAGTTTGGAAGGCAACTTGTTGATCTGCTTTCATTGTGAGAAGATTGGAATTCCAAAGTAGGATGCAGTTACGCAAGGCCTCAGTGAGACCACACCCGGAGTGTTGCAGCAGTTTTCTGTCTGGAAAAGGATAGACTTACCAAGGAGGGAGTGGGGCAGAAGTTCATTAGGGGCTGATACTGGAGATGGCAGGACTCTCATGTCAGGAGGGATTGGTTTGACTGGGCCTGTATTTGCTGGAGTTTGAGAGAACAAGAGGTCATACAGCACGGAAACAGACCCTTCGGCCCGACCCGTCCAGATATCCCAACCCAATCTAGTCCCACCTGCCAGCCCCCGGCCCATATCCCTCCAAACCCTTCCTATCCATATACCCATCCAAATGCCTCTTAAATGTTGTAATTGTACCAGCCCCCACCACATCCTCTGGCAGCTCATTCCACACACGTACCACCCTCTGGGTGATAAAGTTGCCCCTTGGGTCCCTTTTATATCTTTCCCCTCTCACCCTAAACCTATGCCCCTCTAGTTCTGGACTCCCCCACCCCAGGGAAAAGACTTTGCCTATTTATCCTATCCATGCCCCTCATGATTTTATAAACCTCTATAAGGTCACCCCTCAGCCTCCGACGCTCCAGGGAAAACAGCCCCAGCCTGTTCAGCCCCTCCCTGTAGCTCAAACCCTCCAACCCTGGCAACATCCTTGTTAAATGTTTTCTGAGCCCTTTCAAGTTTCACCACATCTTTCCGATCGGAAGGAGATAAGAATAGCACGCAATATTCCAACGGCGGCTGTAACAAATGTGAGGCATGATGTCCCACGCACAGAGCCACACTGACTGCGCCTAATCACACCCTGTCTTTCCAAATTCATGTATGTCTGACTCTGCCAATCCTCTCAGGTAGGTTAACCACCACAAATGTTAAGCAAACTGCTCTATAGTTCCCAGGCTTGTCTGTTCAAACATTATTGAATAATGGCACAACATTCCCGACCCTCCAGCCTTCCGGGACCTCTCCCCCCAGCCCCGTACCTAACGATGACGTGAAAAGATCAGCCAGGGTCCCCACAATCCCTTCCCCAGCCCCCTGTAGGGTACTTCGATACATCTGGTAAGGTTCAGCGGATTTATCTACCTACATACATTCCGGTTAGGGGGAATTGGCCGTGCTAAATTGTCCCATAGTGCACAGGGATGTGTAGGTGAGGGTGGGTTGGCTGTGCTAAATTGTCCCATAGTGTTCAGGGATGTGCAGGTTAGGGTGGATTGGCCGTGCTAAATTGTCCCATAGTGTTCAGGGATGTGTAGGTTAGGGGGGAATGGCCGTGCTAAATTGTCCCATAGTGTTCAGGGATGTGTAGGTTAGGGTGGATTGACCGTGCTAAATTGTCCCATAGTGTTCAGGGATGTGTCGGTTAGGGTGGATTGACCGTGCTAAATTGTCCCATAGTGTTCAGGGATGTGTAGGTTAGGGTGGATTGACCGTGCTAAATTGTCCCATAGTGTTCAAGGATGTGTAGGTTAGGGTGGATTGGCCGTGCTAAATTGTCCCATAGTTTTCAGGGATGTGCAGGTTAGGGTGGATTGACCGTGCTAAATTGTCCCATAGTGTTCAGGTATGTGTAGGTTAGGGTGGATTGGCCGTGCTAAATTGTCCCATAGTGTTCAGGGATGTGCAGGTTAAGGTGGATTGGCCGTGCTAAATTGTCCCATAGTGTTCAGGGATGTGCAGGTTAGGGGGGATTGGCCGTGTTAAATTGTCCCATAGTGTTCAGGGATGTGTAGGTTAGGGTGGATTGGCCGTGCTAAATTGTCCCATAGTGTTCAGGGATGTGTAGGTTAGGGTGGATTGGCCGTGCTAAATTGTCCCATAGTTTTCAGGGATGTGCAGGTTCGGGTGGATTGACCGTGCTAAAATGTCCCATAGTGTTCAGGGATGTGTAGGTTAGGGTGGATTGGCCGTGCTAAATTGTCCCATAGTGTTCAGGGATGTGTAGGTGAGGGTGGGTTGGCTGTGCTAAATTGTCCCATAGTGTTCAGGGATGTGCAGGTTAGGGTGGATTGTCCGTGCTAAATTGTCCCATAGTGTTCAGGGATGTGTAGGTTAGGGGGGAATGGCCGTGCTAAATTGTCCCATAGTGTTCAGGGATGTGTAGGTTAGGGTGGATTGACCGTGCTAAATTGTCCCATAGTGTTCAGGGATGTGTAGGTTAGGGTGGATTGGCCGTGCTAAATTGTCCCATAGTGTTCAGGGATGTGTAGGTTAGGGTGGATTGGCCGTGCTAAATTGTCCCATAGTGTTCAGGGATGTGTAGGTGAGGGTGGGTTGGCTGTGCTAAATTGTCCCATAGTGTTCAGGGATGTGCAGGTTAGGGTGGATTGGCCGTGCTAAATTGTCCCACAGTGTTCAGGGATGTGTAGGTTAGGGGGGATTGGCCGTGCTAAATTGCCCCATAGTGTTCAGGGATGTGTCGGTTAGGGTGGATTGACCGTGCTAAATTGTCCCATAGTGTTCAGGGATGTGTAGGTTAGGGTGGATTGACCGTGCTAAATTGTCCCATAGTGTTCAGGGATGTGTAGGTTAGGGTGGATTGGCCGTGCTAAATTGTCCCATAGTTTTCAGGGATGTGCAGGTTAGGGTGGATTGACCGTGCTAAATTGTCCCATAGTGTTCAGGTATGTGTAGGTTAGGGTGGATTGGCCGTGCTAAATTGTCCCATAGTGTTCAGGGATGTGCAGGTTAAGGTGGATTGGCCGTGCTAAATTGTCCCATAGTGTTCAGGGATGTGCAGGTTAGGGGGGATTGGCCGTGTTAAATTGTCCCATAGTGTTCAGGGATGTGTAGGTTAGGGTGGATTGGCCGTGCTAAATTGTCCCATAGTGTTCAGGGATGTGTAGGTTAGGGTGGATTGGCCGTGCTAAATTGTCCCATAGTTTTCAGGGATGTGCAGGTTAGGGTGGATTGACCGTGCTAAAATGTCCCATAGTGTTCAGGGATGTGTAGGTTAGGGTGGATTGGCCGTGCTAAATTGTCCCATAGTGTTCAGGGATGTGTAGGTGAGGGTGGGTTGGCTGTGCTAAATTGTCCCATAGTGTTCAGGGATGTGCAGGTTAGGGTGGATTGTCCGTGCTAAATTGTCCCATAGTGTTCAGGGATGTGTAGGTTAGGGGGGAATGGCCGTGCTAAATTGTCCCATAGTGTTCAGGGATGTGTAGGTTAGGGTGGATTGACCGTGCTAAATTGTCCCATAGTGTTCAGGGATGTGTAGGTTAGGGTGGATTGGCCGTGCTAAATTGTCCCATAGTGTTCAGGGATGTGTAGGTTAGGGTGGATTGGCCGTGCTAAATTGTCCCATAGTGTTCAGGGATGTGTAGGTGAGGGTGGGTTGGCTGTGCTAAATTGTCCCATAGTGTTCAGGGATGTGCAGGTTAGGGTGGATTGGCCGTGCTAAATTGTCCCATAGTGTTCAGGGATGTGTAGGTTAGGGGGGATTGGCCGTGCTAAATTGCCCCATAGTGTTCAGGGATGTGTAGGTTAGGGTGGATTGGCCGTGCTAAATTGTCCCACAGTGTTCAGGGATGTGTAGGTTAGGGGGGATTGGCCGTGCTAAATTGCCCCATAGTGTTCAGGGATGTGTAGGTTAGGGTGGATTGGCCGTGCTAAATTGTCCCATAGTGTTCAGGGATGTGTAGGTTAGGTGGGATTGGCCGTGCTAAATTGTCCCATAGTGTTCAGGGACGTGCAGGTTAGGGTGGGTTGGCCGTGCTAAATTGTCCCGTAGTGTTCAGGGATGTGTAGGTTAGGGTGGATTGGCCGTGCTAAATTGTCCCACAGTGTTCAGGGATGTGCAGGTTAGGGTGGGTTGGCCGTGATAAATTGTCCCATAGTGTTCAGGGATGTGCAGGTTAGGGTGGATTGGCCGTGCTAAATTGTCCCATAGTGTTCAGGGATGTGTAGGTTAGGGTGGATTGGCCGTGCTAAATTGTCCCATAGTGTTCAGGGATGTGCAGGTTAAGGTGGATTGGCCAGGCTAAATTGTCCCATAGTGTTCAGGGATGTGCAGGTTAAGGTGGATTGGCCAGGCTAAATTGTCCCATAGTGTTCAGGGATGTGCAGGTTAGGGGGGATTGGCCGTGTTAAATTGTCCCATAGTGTTCAGGGATGTGTAGGTTAGGGTGGATTGGCCGTGCTAAATTGTCCCATAGTGTTCAGGGATGTGTAGGTTAGGGTGGATTGGCCGTGCTAAATTGTCCCATAGTTTTCAGGGATGTGCAGGTTAGGGTGGATTGACCGTGCTAAAATGTCCCATAGTGTTCAGGGATGTGTAGGTTAGGGTGGATTGGCCGTGCTAAATTGTCCCATAGTGTTCAGGGATGTGTAGGTGAGGGTGGGTTGGCTGTGCTAAATTGTCCCATAGTGTTCAGGGATGTGCAGGTTAGGGTGGATTGTCCGTGCTAAATTGTCCCATAGTGTTCAGGGATGTGTAGGTTAGGGGGGAATGGCCGTGCTAAATTGTCCCATAGTGTTCAGGGATGTGTAGGTTAGGGTGGATTGACCGTGCTAAATTGTCCCATAGTGTTCAGGGATGTGTAGGTTAGGGTGGATTGGCCGTGCTAAATTGTCCCATAGTGTTCAGGGATGTGTAGGTTAGGGTGGATTGGCCGTGCTAAATTGTCCCATAGTGTTCAGGGATGTGTAGGTGAGGGTGGGTTGGCTGTGCTAAATTGTCCCATAGTGTTCAGGGATGTGCAGGTTAGGGTGGATTGGCCGTGCTAAATTGTCCCGTAGTGTTCAGGGATGTGCAGGTTAGGGTGGATTGGCCGTGCTAAATTGTCCCATAGTGTTCAGGGATGTGTAGGTTAGGGTGGATTGGCCGTGCTAAATTGTCCCATAGTGTTCAGGGATGTGCACGTTAGGGTGGATTGGCCATGCTAAATTGTCCCACAGTGTTCAGGGATGTGTAGGTTAGGGTGGATTGGCCGTGCTAAATTGTCCCACAGTGTTCAGGGATGTGCAGGTTAGGGTGGATTGGCCGTGCTAAATTGTCCCATAGTGTTCAGGGATGTGTAGGTTAGGGTGGATTGGCCGTGCTAAATTGTCCCACAGTGTTCAGGGATGTGCAGGTTAGGGTGGGTTGGCCGTGCTAAATTGTCCCATAGTGTTCAGGGATGTGTAGGTTAGGGTGGATTGGCCGTGCTAAATTGTCCCATAGTGTTCAGGGATGTGTAGGTTAGGGTGGATTGGCCGTGCTAAATTGTCCCATAGTGTTCAGGGATGTGTAGGTTAGGGTGGATTGGCCGTGCTAAATTGTCCCATAGTGTTCAGGGATGTGTAGGTTAGGGTGGATTGGCCGTGCTAAATTGTCCCATAGTGTTCAGGGATGTGTAGGTTAGGGTGGATAGGCCGTGCTAAATTGTCCCACAGTGTTCAGGGATGTGCAGGTTAGGGTGGGTTGGCCGTGCTAAATTGTCCCAGAGTGTTCAGGGATGTGTAGGTTAGGGTGGATTGGCCGTGCTAAATTGCTCCATAGTGTTCAGGGATGTGTAGGTTAGGGTGGATAGGCCGTGCTAAATTGTCCCATAGTGTTCAGGGATGTGTAGGTTAGGGTGGATTGGCCGTGCTAAATTGTCCCATAGTGTTCAGGGATGTGTAGGTCAGGGTGGATTGGCCGTGCTAAATTGTCCCATAGTGTTCTGGGATGGGCAGGTTAGGGTGGATTGGCCGTGCTAAATTGTCCCATAGTGTTCAGGGATGTGAAGGTTAGGGTGGATTGGCCGTGCTAAACTGTCCCATAGTGTTCAGGGATGTGCAGGTTAGGGTGGATTGGCCGTGCTAAATTGTCCCATAGTGTTCAGGGATGTGTAGGTTAGGGTGGATTGGCCGTGCTAAATTGTCCCATAGTGTTCAGGGATGTGTAGGTTAGGGTGGATTGGCCGTGCTAAATTGTCCCATAGTGTTCAGGGATGTGTAGGTTAGGGTGGATTGGCCGTGCTAAATTGTCCCACAGTGTTTGGGGATGTGCAGGTTAGGGGGGATTGGCCGTGATAAATTGTCCCATAGTGTTCAGGCATGTGTAGGTTAGGGTGGATTGGCCGTGCTAAATTGTCCCATAGTGTTCAGGGATGTGCAGGTTAGGGTGGGTTGGCCGTGCTAAATTGTCCCACAGTGTTCAGGGATGTGCAGGTTAGGGTGGGTTGGCCGTGCTAAATTGTCCCACAGTGTTCAGGGATGTGCAGGTTAGGGTGGGTTGGCCGTGCTAAATTGTCCCATGGTGTTCAGGGATGTGTAGGTTAGGGTGGATTGGCCGTGCTAAATTGTCCCATGGTGTTCAGGGATGTGTAGGTTAGGGTGGGTTGGCCGTGCTAAATTGTCCCACAGTGTTTAGGGATGTGTAGGTTAGGGTGGATTGGCCGTGCTAAATTGCCCCATAGTGTTCAGGGATGTGCAGGTTAGGGTGGATTGGCCGTGCTAAATTACCCCACAGTGTTCAGGGATGTGTAGGTTAGGGTGGATTGGCCGTGCTAAATTGCCCCATAGTGTTCAGGGATGTGTAGGTTAGGGTGGATTGGCCGTGCTAAATTGTCCCATAGTGTTCAGGGATGTGTAGGTTAGGGTGGGATTGGCCGTGCTAAATTGTCCCATAGTGTTCAGGGATGTGCAGGTTAGGGTGGATTGGCCGTGCTAAATTGTCCCATAGTGTTCAGGGATGTGCAGGTTAGGGGGGATTGGCCGTGCTAAATTGTCCCATAGTGTTCAGGGATGTGTAGGTTAGGGGGGATTGGCCGTGCTAAATTGTCCCATAGTGTTCAGGGATGTGTAGGTTAGGGTGGATTGGCCGTGCTAAATTGTCCCATGGTGTTCAGGGATGTGTAGGTTAGGGTGGATAGGCCGTGCTAAATTGTCCCATAGTGTTCAGGGATGTGTAGGTTAGGGTGGATTGGCCGTGCTAAATTGTCCCATAGTGTCCAGCGATGTGCAGGTTAGGGTGGATTGGCCGTGCTAAATTGTCCCATAGTGTTCAGGGATGTGTAGGTTAGGGTGGATAGGCCGTGCTAAATTGTCCCATAGTGTTCAGGGATGTGTAGGTTAGGGTGGATTGGCCGTGCTAAATTGTCCCACAGTGTTCAGGGATGTGTAGGTTAGGGTGGGTTGGCCGTGCTAAATTGTCCCATAGTGTTCAGGGATGTGCAGGTTAGGGTGGATTGGCCGTGCTAAACCTACACATCCCTGAACACTATGGGACAATTTAGCATGGCCAATCCACCCTATCGTACACATCCCTGAACACTATGGGACAATTTAGCACGGCCAACCCACCCTAACCTACACATCCCTGAACACTATGGGACAATTTAGCACGGCCAATCCACCCTAACCTGCACATCCCTGAACACTATGGGGCAATTTAGCACGGCCAATCCCCCCTAACCCGCACATCCCAGAACACTATGGGACAATTTAGCACGGCCAATCCCCCCTAACCCGCACATCCCTGAACACTATGGGACAATTTAGCACGGCCAACCCACACTAACCTACACATCCCTGAACACTATGGGACAATTTAGCACGGTCAACCCACCCTAACCTACACATCCCTGAACACTGTGGGACAATTTAGCACGGCCAATCCACCCTAACCTACACATCCCTGAACACGATGGGACAATTTAGCACAGCAAACCCACCCTAACCTACACATCCCTGAACACTGTGGGACAATTTAGCACGGCCAATCCACCCTAACCTGCACATCCCTGAACACTGTGGGACAATTTAGCACGGCCAATCCACCCTAACCTGCACATCCCTGAACACTATGGGACAATTTAGCATGGCCAATCCACCCTGACCTACTCATCCCTGAACACTATGGGACAATTTAGCACGGCCAATCCACCCTAACCTGCACATCCCTGAACACTATGGGACAATTTAGCACGGCCAATCCACCCTAACCTACACATCCCTGAACACTGTGGGACAATTTAGCACGGCCAATCCACCCTAACCTACACATCCCTGAACACTGTGGGACAATTTAGCACGGCCAATCCCCCCTAACCTGCACATCCCTGAACACTGTGGGACAATTTTGCACGGCCAATTCCACCCTAACCTACACATCCCTGAACACTATGGGGCAATTAGCACGGCCAATCCACCCTAACCTACACATCCCTGAACACTGTGGGACAATTTAGCACGGCCAATTCCACCCTAACCTGCACATCCCTGAACACTATGGGACAATTTAGCACGGCCAATCCACCCTAACCTACACATCCCTGAACACTATGGGACAATTTAGCACGGCCAATCCACCCTAACCTACACATCCCTGAACACTATGGGACAATTTAGCACGGCCAATCCACCCTAACCTACACATCCCTGAACACTATGGGACAATTTAGCACGGCCAATCCACCCTAACCTGCACATCCCTGAACACTATGGGACAATTTAGCACGGCCAATCCACCCTAACCTGCACATCCCTGAACACTATGGGACAATTTAGCATGGCCAATCCCCCCTAACCTACACATCCCTGAACACTATGGGACAATTTAGCACGGCCAATCCACCCTAACCTACACATCCCTGAACACTATGGGACAATTTAGCACGGCCAATCCACCCTAACCTACACATCCCTGAACACTATGGGACAATTTAGCATGGCCAATCCACCCTGACCTACACACCTTTGGACTGTGGGAGGAAACCGGAGCACCCGGAGGAAACCCACACAGACACAGGGAGAATTTGCAAACTCCACACGGACAGTCCCCCCCCGAGGCTGGATCGGCCGTGCTAAATTGTCCCATAATGTTCGGTGCATTGGTCAGAGGGAAATGAGCTGAAAATGTGTTGCTGGAAAAGCGCAGCAGGTCAGGCAGCATCCAAGGAACAGGAGAATCGATGTTTCGGGCATGAGCCCTTCTTCAGGAATGAGGAGGGTGTGCCCAGCAGGCTAAGATAAAGGGTAGGGAGGAGGGACTTGGGGGAGGGGCGTTGGAAATGTGATCGGTGGAAGGAGGTCAAGGTGAGGGTGATAGGCCGGAGTGGGGGGTGGGGGCGGTGAGGTCAGGATGAAGATTGCAGGTTCGGAAGGCGGTGCTGTGTCTGAGGGTTGGGACAGAGACAGGGGGGGGGGGGGGTGGGGTGGGGGGGGGGGAGGGGAAATGAGGAAACTGGAGAAATCTGAGTTCAATGAGTCTGTGTGGGTCACTCTTCAGAGCGTCAGTGTAGATTGGTTGGCGCGAGAGGTCTGTTTCCACACTGTGTAGGGAATCCAATCTAGTCTCATCAAGCCTCGGGGGGGGGGGTCAACCCTGGTTCAATGGAGAGGGCAGGATGGGCAGGCCAGGGGCAGCGCCGGGCACACCTGAAGGGAATAGGGAATAGGGGTGGACAATTAAACAACTCACTGGTGGGGGGGGGAGGAGGCTCCCCAGATAATCCCCATCCTCAACGACGGAGGAGCCCAGCACATCAGAGCGAAAGACAAGGCCGAAGCTTTCTCAGCGATCTCCAGTCAGTGGTGTACCACAGGGGTCAGTGCTGGCTGACGTGGAACATGGAGCGTAGGAAGTTCCAGCACAGGACAGGCCCTTCGGCCCTCGATGTTGTGCCAACCTGTGAAACCGATCTGAAGCCCGTCCAACCAACCCCATTCAAGATGTTGGGAAACTCGAAAGGGCTCGGAAAAGATTTACGAGGATGTTACCAGGGTTGGAGGGTCTGAGCTACAGGGAGGGGCTGAACAGGCTGGGGCTGTTTTCCC
This sequence comes from Chiloscyllium plagiosum, assembly GCF_037043375.1. NCBI lineage: Eukaryota > Metazoa > Chordata > Chondrichthyes > Orectolobiformes > Hemiscylliidae > Chiloscyllium > Chiloscyllium plagiosum. The sequence goes on from NW_028270178.1 coordinate 5,081,654, forward strand.
TGGAGCGTCGGGGGCTGAGGGGTGACCTTATAGAGGTTTATAAAATCATGAGGGGCATGGATAGGGTAAATAGGCAAAGTCTTTTCCCTGGGGTGGGGGAGTCCAGAACTAGAGGGGCATAGGTTTAGGGTGAGAGGGGAAAGATATAAAAGAGACCTAAGGGGCAACTTTTTCACCCAGAGGGTGGTACGTGTGTGGAATGAGCTGCCAGAGGATGTGGTGGGGGCTGGTACAATTACAACATTTAAGAGGCATTTGGATGGGTACATGGATAGGAAGGGTTTGGAGGGACATGGGCCGGGTGCTGGCAGGTGGGACTAGATTGGGTTGGGATATCTGGGTCAGCACGGACGGGTTGGGCCGAAGGGTCTGTTTCCCTGCTGCACATCTCTATGACTCCACAATAACCCGCCCCCCCCCCCCCCCCCCCCCCCCAGAGTGTAGATACTCGGAGCGGATTCAGTGATGGTGACACCATTGACTGTCAAGGAGCAGTGGTTAGAATTTTGACATCTGCTGTTGGCTCCATTTCCCTGTGATTGCGAACGGTTGTAACTGCCACCCTCTCTAACAGTGGGATCTTCCTGTGTGAGGAGAATGGCACCCCCGCTAGCTGTGAATCCCAGGTGGATGATGTCACTGTGCTCTCCCCCAACCCCCCCCCCGCTTCATCCAGCGAGGGATGGACGCCAGAGGGAAATCTTTACCCAGACAGTAGGCCTCACCCTCACCTTGAGCCTTCTAAAGTGTTTCTGTCCAACGTTTCTCCACAGGAAACAGGAAGGAACAAGCTGGAGAAAAGCACAGGGGTGTGCAGGAATTAACGGCAAGCGCTCCCCGTGACCGACTGGCTGGAGAAACACCCTCTTCAGCGATCTCAGGCCTACTCAGTGATCTCAGGCCTACTCAGCGATCTCAGGCCTACTCAGTGATCTCAGGCCTACTCAGCGATCTCGGCCTAATCAGTGATCTCAGGCCTACTCAGCAATCTCAGGCCTACTCAGCGATCTCAGCCTACTCAGCGATCTCTGCCTGCTCAGCAATCTCAGACCTACTCACTGATCTCGGCCTACTCAACAATCTCAGACCTACTCAGGGATCTCGGCCTACTCAGTGAGCTCAGGCCTACTCAGCGATCTTGGCCTATTCAGCGATCTCAGACCTGCCATGAACTCCTCAGCAGGCTTTCACCTCTTGCTAGGCTCTGAGGCCTACCAGGACTATGAGGCCTGCCCACTTGCACTGCGGGAGCAGGCCGGAGGTTTCGGGCCCACACGGGAGCCCGAGCGCGTCCCTGCTGGGGGCAGAGTGACGAGGAAAAGCCCCAAAGTGGCAGGAGTGACAGTCCAGCTGGAGATGAAAGGTCTCTGGGACGAGTTCAACCAACTCGGGACTGAGATGATTGTCACAAAAGCAGGAAGGTAGGTCTGGGGGTGGGGGTTGGTGGGGTGCAGTGGGCTGGGATTCAGTAACAGGAGGGGGCACATTCAGTCCCTTCCCCAGACTGTCCCACAGCAACAGGAGGCCATTCAGCCCCTTCTCCAGCCTGTCCCACAGCAACGGGAGACCATTCAGCCCCTTCTCCAGCCTGTCCCACAGGAACAGGAGGAGGCCCATTCAGCCCCCCTTCTCCAGCCTGTCCCACAGAACGTGGGGCCATTCAGCCCTTTCTCCAGCCTGTCCCACAGCAATGGGAGGTCATTCAGCCCCTCCCCAGCCTATCCCACAGAACATGGGGCCATTCAGCCCCTTCTCCAGCCTGTCCCACAGTAACAGGAGGAGGACCATTCAGCCCCTTCCCCAGCCTGTCCCACAGGAACAGGAGGAGGCCCATTCGGTGGTTTTTGGGGGGGGGGGGGTTGAGAAGTGCTGGCAAATGGGACTTGATTAGGTCGGGATACCTGGTCAGCATGGACGGGTTGGGCCGAAGGGTCTGTTTCCGTGCTGTGCATCTCTATGACTGTTCAGAATAGTCCCCAGAATCCCATATTGACGACTGAGGCCCAGTTACTCACGCTGCTGAGTCACGGATCAGCTGGTTGGGGCATGAATCCGTTCCCTCTCCAGCCCGAAATGTTTGGAGAAGATAATACCTTGGTTACAGAGTGACTTACAACGTAACGTCAGGTAGGCAGAAAACATGCAACCGTCCGGAACCCATAAACCCATCCAAAAGGACCCCAGCGATCACTAAAACCTACATTTATCTAAATGCCACAGTTTTCTGTCTCGATATCTTCCCTCCCACAGAAGCCGCTCTCAGTTACTCCCTTGAGAAGGTGGTGGGGGGGGGGTGAGCGGCCATCTTGACCCGCTGCAGTCCATGTGCTGTGGGTAGACCCACAATGCCCCCTGAGGGAGGGAATTCCGGGATTCTGACCCCGAAGGGAACGGCAATATGTTTCCGAGTCGGGATGGGGAGTGTCTCGGAGGGGAACTTGCAGGGAGGGGGGGGTGGTGTTCCCATGTACCTGCTGCCCCCCCCCCTTGTCCTTCTGGATGGGAGTGGGGGCGTGGGTTTGGGGGAAGGTGCTGCCTGAGGGTCTTTGGTGAGTTTCTGCAGTGCCCCTTGTAGATGGCCCACCCTGCTGCTCCTGAGCGTCGGTGGGGGGGGAGGGAAGGGGGGAGGGGGTGTTTGTGGGTGTGGGGCCAATCCAGCAGGGGGGGAGGGGGGAGGGGGGGGGGGCTGCTTTGTCCCTGGATGGGGTTGAGCTTCTCGAGTGTGGTTGGAGCTGCCCCCATCCAGGGGCAAGGGGGGAGTATTCCCTCACCCTCCTGACCCGTGCCCTGTAGATGGTGGGACAGGCTTCGGGGGGAGAGTCAGGAGGGGAGTTGGAAGGATGGTGGAAACAGAGAAACAATATCGGGAAGAGACAACGGGAGGAAATATGGAGACAGGACGGGGTCAGCAGACTGGGCTGCTTGTGTTACAACACTTGGGGAAGGGGGGGGGGGCCGTGTTTCTGTCGGGCACGCTCACACACTAACCTCATCCTGCCCCCCCAGGAGAATGTTCCCCACTTTCCAAGTGAAGATCATCGGGATGGACCCAACAGCTGATTACGTTCTTCTCATGGACTTCACCGCTGTAGATGACAAGCGATACAGGTGGGTACGCGCTGGGAAACTGGACGGGTCAGTCAGGGCACAGGTATCTCACTGAGAGAGTGAGAGGGGACTGAGAGACACCAGTCAGGGCACAGGTATCTCCCTGAGAGAGTGAGAGGGGACTGAGAGACACCAGTCAGGGCACAGGTATCTCCCTGAGAGAGAGGGGATTGAGAGACCCCAGACAGTGTACAGATATCTCCCTGAGAGAGGGGGGACTGAGAGACACCAGTCAGTGTACAGATATCTCCCTGAGAGAGAGTGGGGACTGAGAGACACCAGTCAGTGTACAGATATCTCCCTGAGAGAGAGAGAGGGGACTGAGAGACACCAGTCAGTGTACAGATATCTCCTTGAGAGAGAGAGGGGACTGAGAGACAACAGTCAGTGTACAGATATCTCCCTGAGAGAGAGGGGACTGAGAGACACCAGTCAGTGTACAGATATCTCCCTGAGAGAGAGGGGACTGAGAGACACCAGTCAGTTTACAGATATCTCCCTGAGAGAGAGAGGGGACTGAGAGACACCAGTCAGTGTACAGATATCTCCCTGAGAGAGAGAGAGGGGACTGAGAGACACCAGTCAGTGTACAGATATCTCCCTGAGAGAGAGAGAGGGGACTGAGAGACACCAGTCAGTGTACAGATATCTCCCTGAGAGAGAGAGAGGGGGGACTGAGAGACCCCAGTCAGTGTACAGATATCTCCCTGAGAGAGAGAGAGGGGACTGAGAGACACCAGTCAGTGTACAGATATCTGCCTGAGACAGAGGGGACTGAGAGACACCAGTCAGTGTACAGATATCTCCCTGAGAGAGAGGGGACTGAGAGACACCAGTCAGTGTACAGATATCTCCCTGAGAGAGAGAGGGGACTGAGAGACACCAGTCAGTGTACAGATATCTCCCTGAGAGAGAGAGGGGACTGAGAGACACCAGTCAGTGTACAGATATCTCCCTGAGAGAGAGGGGACTGAGAGACACCAGTCAGTGTACAGATATCTCCCTGAGAGAGTGAGGGGACTGAGAGACACCAGTCAGTGTACAGATATCTCCATGAGAGAGAGAGGGGACTGAGAGACACCAGTCAGTGTACAGATATCTCCCTGAGAGAGAGAGAGGACTGAGAGACACCAGTCAGTGTACAGATATCTCCCTGAGAGAGAGAGGGGACTGAGAGACACCAGTCAGTGTACAGATATCTCCCTGAGAGAGAGAGAGGGGACTGAGAGACACCAGTCAGTGTACAGATATCTCCTTGAGAGAGAGAGGGGACTGAGAGACAACAGTCAGTGTATAGACATCTCCTGAGAGAGAGGGGACTGAAAGACACCAGTCAGTGTATAGACATCTCCTGAGAGAGAGAGGGGACTGAGAGACACCAGTCAGTGTACAGATATCTCCCTGAGAGAGAGGGCACTGAGAGACACCAGTCAGTGTACAGATATCTCCCTGAGAGAGAGAGAGGACTGAGATACACCAGTCAGTGTACAGATATCTCCCTGAGAGAGAGAGGGGACTGAGAGACACCAGTCTGTGTACAGATATCTCCCTGAGAGAGAGAGAGAGAGGGGACTGAGAGACACCAGTCAGTGTACAGATATCTCCCTGAGAGAGAGGGGACTGAGAGACACCAGTCAGTGTACAGATATCTCCCTGAGAGAGAGGGACTGAGAGACACCAGTCAGTGTACAGATATCTCCCTGAGAGAGAGAGGGAACTGAGAGACCCCAGTCAGTGTACAGATATCTCCCTGAGAGAGAGAAGACTGAGAGACACCAGTCAGTGTACAGATAGCTCCCTGAGAGAGGGGACTGAGAGACACCAGTCAGTGTACAGATATCTCCCTGAGAGAGAGAGGACTGAGAGACCCCAGTCAGTGTACAGATATCTCCCTGAGAGAGAGAGGGACTGAGGGACACCAGTCAGTGTACAGATATCTCCCTGAGAGAGAGGGGACTGAGAGACACCAGTCAGTGTACAGATATCTCCCTGAGAGAGAGGGGACTGAGAGACACCAGTCAGTGTACAGATATCTCCCTAAGAGAGAGGGGACTGAGAGACACCAGTCAGTGTACAGATATCTCCCTGAGAGAGAGGGGACTGAGAGACACCAGTCAGTGTACAGATATCTCCCTGAGAGAGAGAGGGACTGAGAGACCCCAGTCAGTGTACAGATATCTCCCTGAGAGAGAGAGAGGGGACTGAGAGACACCAGTCAGTGTACAGATATCTCTCTGAGAGAGGGGGGACTGAGAGACCCTAGTCAGTGTACAGATATCTCCCTGAGAGAGAGGGACTGAAAGACACCAGTCAGTGTACAGATATCTCACTGAGAGAGAGAGAGGACTGGGAGACACCAGTCAGTGTACAGATATCTCCCTGAGAGAGAGAGAGGGGACTGAGAGACACCAGTCAGTGTACAGATATCTCACTGAGAGAGAGAGGGGACTGAGAGACACCAGTCAGTGTACACATATCTCCCTGACAGAGAGAGGGGACTGAGAGACAACAGTCAGTGTACAGATATCTCCCTGAGAGAGAGGGACTGAGAGACACCAGTCAGTGTACAGATATCTCCCTGAGAGAGAGGGACTGAGAGACACCAGTCAGTGTACAGATATCTCCCTGAGAGAGAGGGACTGAGAGACACCAGTCAGTGTACAGATATCTCCCTGAGAGAGTGAGTGGACTGAGAGACACCAGTCAGTGTACAGATATCTCCCTGAGAGAGAGGGGACTGAGAGACACCAGTCAGTGTACAGATATCTCCCTGAGAGAGGGAGAGGGGACTGAGAGACACCAGTCAGTGTACAGATATCTCCCTGAGAGAGAGGGGGGACTGAGAGACACCAGTCAGTGTACAGATATCTCCCTGAGGGAGAGGGGACTGAGAGACACCAGTCAGTGTACAGGTATCTCCCTGAGAGAGAGGGACTGAGAGACCCAGTCAGTGTACAGATATCTCCCTGAGAGAGTGAGTGGACTGAGAGACACCAGTCAGTGTACAGATATCTCCCTGAGAGAGAGAGGGGACTGAGAGACACCAGTCAGTGTACAGATATCTCCCTGAGAGAGGGGACTGAGAGACACCAGTCAGTGTACAGATATCTCCCTGAGAGAGAGGGGACTGAGAGACACCAGTCAGTGTACAGATATCTCCCTCAGAGAGGGAGAGGGGACTGAGAGACCCCAGTGGGTGTATTTGTGACTCTCTGACCCTCCCTCTCTCTCTGTCTGTGTCCTTGTTCCTGCTCAGGTATGCCTTCCACAGTTCCTCATGGCTGGTTGCTGGGAAAGCTGATCCCAGTACTCCAGGAAGAATGCACTTCCACCCGGATTCTCCTGCCAAGGGCGCTCAGTGGATGAAACAGATGGTCTCCTTTGACAAACTGAAACTGACCAATAACCTGCTGGATGCCCACGGCCATGTCAGTATTAGTCTGGGTCACCGCCTCGGCCTCTTCCACATGTCTCTCTGTCTGAGGGGTCTGTCTGAGCATCTATCTGTGTCTGTCTGTCTGTATCTATATGTGTTTTGTGTGTGTGTGTCTGTGTATCTGTGTGTCAGTCAGTCCTTGTGTCTGTCTGTGTGTGTGTGTGTGTGTCTGTCTGTCTGAGGGTCTGAGTGTATCTGCCTGTGTGTCTGAGTGTCTGTCTGTCTGACTATCTGAGTGTCTGTGTGTGTGCCTGTCAGTGTGCCTGAGTGTCTGTCTGTCTGACTATCTGAGTGTCTGTGTGTGTGCCTGTCAGTGTGCCTGAGTGTCTGTCTGTCTGACTATCTGAGTATCTGTGTGTGTGCCTGTCAGTGTGTCTGAGTGTCTGTCTGTCTGACTATCTGAGTGTGTGTGTGTGTGCCTGTCAGTGTGTCTGAGTGTCTGTCTGTCTGACTATCTGAGTGTCTGTCTGTGTGCCTGTCAGTGTGTCTGAGTGTCTGTCTGTCTGACTATCTGAGTGTGTGTGTGCCTGTCAGTGTGTCTGAGTGTCTGTCTGTCTCTCTATCTGAGTGTCTGTGTGTGTGCCTGTCAGTGTGCCTGAGTGTCTGTCTGTCTGACTATCTGAGTGTTTGTGTGTGTGCCTGTCAGTGTGCCTGAGTGTCTGTCTGTCTGACTATCTGAGTGTCTGTGTGTGTGCCTGAGTGTCTGTCTGTCTGACTATCTGAGTGTGTGTGTGTGTGTGCCTGTCAGTGTGTCTGAGTGTCTGTCTGACTATCTGAGTGTGTGTGTGTGTGTGCCTGTCAGTGTGTCTGAGTGTCTGTCTGACTGACTATCTGAGTGTGTGTTTGTGTACCTGTCAGTGTGTCTGAGTTTCTGTCTGTCTGACTATCTGAGTGTGTGTGTGTGTGTGCCTGTCAGTGTGTCTGAGTGTCTGTCTGTCTGACTATCTGAGTGTGTGTGTGTGTGCCTGTCAGTGTGCCTGAGTGTCTGTCTGTCTGACTATCTGAGTGTGTGTGTGTGTGCCTGTCAGTGTGTCTGAGTGTCTGTCTGTCTGACTATCTGAGTGTGTGTGTGTGTGCCTGTCAGTGTGTCTGAGTGTCTGTCTGTCTGACTATCTGAGTGTGTGTGTGTGTGCCTGTCAGTGTGTCTGAGTGTCTGTCTGTCTGACTATCTGCGTGTCTGTGTGTGTGCCTGTCAGTGTGTCTGAGTGTCTGTCTGTCTGACTATCTGAGTGTGTGTGTGTGTGCCTGTCAGTGTGTCTGTCTGTCTGACTATCTGAGTGTCTGTGTGTGTGCCTGTCAGTGTGTCTGAGTGTCTGTCTGTCTGACTATCTGAGTGTCTGTGTGTGTGCCTGTCAGTGTGTCTGTCTGTCTGACTATCTGAGTGTCTGTGTGTGTGCCTGTCAGTGTGTCTGAGTGTCTGTCTGTCTGACTATCTGAGTGTCTGTGTGTGTGCCTGTCAGTGTGTCTGAGTGTCTGTCTGTCTGACTATCTGAGTGTCTGTGTGTGTGCCTGTCAATGTGTCTGAGTGTCTGTCTGATTATCTGCGTGTCTGTGTGTGTGCCTGTCAGTGTGTCTGAGTGTCTGTCTGTCTGACTATCTGAGTGTGTGTGTGTGTGCCTGTCAGTGTGCCTGAGTGTCTGTCTGTCTGACTATCTGAGTGTCTGTGTGTGTGCCTGTCAGTGTGTCTGTCTGTCTGACTATCTGAGTGTCTGTGTGTGTGCCTGTCAGTGTGTCTGAGTGTCTGTCTGTCTGACTATCTGAGTGTCTGTGTGTGTGCCTGTCAGTGTGTCTGTCTGTCTGACTATCTGAGTGTCTGTGTGTGTGCCTGTCAGTGTGTCTGAGTGTCTGTCTGTCTGACTATCTGCGTGTCTGTGTGTGTGCCTGTCAGTGTGTCTGAGTGTCTGTCTGTCTGACTATCTGAGTGTCTGTGTGTGTGCCTGTCAGTGTGTCTGTCTGTCTGACTATCTGAGTGTCTGTGTGTGTGCCTGTCAGTGTGTCTGAGTGTCTGTCTGTCTGACTATCTGAGTGTCTGTGTGTGTGCCTGTCAGTGTGTCTGAGTGTCTGTCTGTCTGACTATCTGAGTGTCTGTGTGTGTGCCTGTCAATGTGTCTGAGTGTCTGTCTGATTATCTGAGTGTCTGTGTGTGTGCCTGTCAGTGTGTCTGAGTGTCTGTCTGTCTGACTATCTGAGTGTGTGTGTGTGTGCCTGTCAGTGTGTCTGAGTGTCTGTCTGTCTGACTATCTGAGTGTGTGTGTGTGTGCCTGTCAGTGTGTCTGAGTGTCTGTCTGTCTGACTATCTGAGTGTCTGTGTGTGTGCCTGTCAGTGTGTCTGAGTGTCTGTCTGTCTGACTATCTGAGTGTCTGTGTGTGTGCCTGTCAGTGTGCCTGAGTGTCTGTCTGTCTGACTATCTGAGTGTCTGTGTGTGTGCCTGTCAGTGTGTCTGAGTGTCTGTCTGTCTGACTATCTGAGTGTCTGTGTGTGTGCCTGTCAGTGTGTCTGAGTGTCTGTCTGTCTGACTATCTGAGTGTCTGTGTGTGTGCCTGTCAGTGTGCCTGAGTGTCTGTCTGTCTGACTATCTGAGTGTCTGTGTGTGTGCCTGTCAGTGTGTCTGAGTGTCTGTCTGTCTGACTATCTGAGTGTCTGTGTGTGTGCCTGTCAGTGTGTCTGAGTGTCTGTCTGTCTGACTATCTGAGTGTCTGTGTGTGTGCCTGTCAGTGTGCCTGAGTGTCTGTCTGTCTGACTATCTGAGTGTCTGTGAGTGTGCCTGTCAGTGTGTCTGTCTGTCTGACTATCTGAGTGTCTGTGTGTGTGCCTGTCAGTGTGTCTGAGTGTCTGTCTGTCTGACTATCTGAGTGTCTGTGTGTGTGCCTGTCAGTGTGTCTGAGTGTCTGTCTGTCTGACTATCTGAGTGTCTGTGTGTGTGCCTGTCAGTGTGCCTGAGTGTCTGTCTTTCTGACTATCTGAGTGTCTGTGTGTGTGCCTGTCAGTGTGTCTGTCTGTCTGACTATCTGAGTGTCTGTGTGTGTGCCTGTCAGTGTGCCTGAGTGTCTGTCTATCTGACTATCTGAGTGTCTGTGTGTGTGCCTGTCAGTGTGTCTGTCTGTCTGACTATCTGAGTGTCTGTGTGTGTGCCTGTCAGTGTGTCTGAGTGTCTGTCTGTCTGACTATCTGAGTGTCTGTGTGTGTGCCTGTCAGTGTGTCTGTCTGTCTGACTATCTGCGTGTCTGTGTGTGTGCCTGTCAGTGTGTCTGAGTGTCTGTCTGTCTGACTATCTGAGTGTCCGTGTGTGTGCCTGTCAGTGTGTCTGAGTGTCTGTCTGTCTGACTATCTGAGTGTCTGTGTGTGTGCCTGTCAGTGTGTCTGAATGTCTGTCTGTCTGACTATCTGAGTGTCTGTGTGTGTGCCTGTCAGTGTGCCTGAGTGTCTGTCTGTCTGACTATCTGAGTGTCTGTGTGTGTGCCTGTCAGTGTGCCTGAGTGTCTGTCTGACTATCTGAGTGTGTGTGTGTGTGTGCCTGTCAGTGTGTCTGTGTGTGTGCCTGTCTGTCTGACTATCTGAGTGTGTGTGTGTGTTTGTGTGCCTGTCAGTGTGTCTGAGTTTCTGTCTGTCTGACTATCTGAGTGTGTGTGTGTGTGTGCCTGTCAGTGTGTCTGAGTGTCTGTCTGTCTGACTATCTGAGTGTGTGTGTGTGTGCCTGTCAGTGTGCCTGAGTGTCTGTCTGTCTGACTATCTGAGTGTGTGTATGTGTGTGCCTGTCAGTGTGTCTGAGTGTCTGTCTGACTATCTGAGTGTGTGTGTGTGTGTGCCTGTCAGTGTGTCTGAGTGTCTGTCTGACTATCTGAGTGTGTGTGTGTGTGCCTGTCAGTGTGTCTGAGTGTCTGTCTGTCTGACTATCTGAGTGTGTGTTTGTGTGCCTGTCAGTGTGTCTGAGTTTCTGTCTGTCTGACTATCTGAGTGTGTGTGTGTGTGTGCCTGTCAGTGTGTCTGAGTGTCTGTCTGTCTGACTATCTGAGTGTGTGTGTGTGTGCCTGTCAGTGTGCCTGAGTGTCTGTCTGTCTGACTATCTGAGTGTGTGTGTGTGTGCCTGTCAGTGTGTCTGAGTGTCTGTCTGTCTGACTATCTGAGTGTGTGTGTGTGTGCCTGTCAGTGTGTCTGAGTGTCTGTCTGTCTGACTATCTGAGTGTGTGTGTGTGTGCCTGTCAGTGTGTCTGAGTGTCTGTCTGTCTGACTATCTGAGTGTCTGTGTGTGTGCCTGTCAGTGTGTCTGAGTGTCTATCTGTCTGACTATCTGAGTGTCTGTGTGTGTGCCTGTCAGTGTGTCTGAGTGTCTGTCTGTCTGACTATCTGAGTGTCTGTGTGTGTGCCTGTCAATGTGTCTGAGTGTCTGTCTGTCTGATTATCTGAGTGTCTGTGTGTGTGCCTGTCAGTGTGCCTGAGTGTCTGTCTGTCTGACTATCTGAGTGTCTGTGTGTGTGCCTGTCAGTGTGTCTGAGTGTCTGTCTGTCTGACTATCTGAGTGTGTGTGTGTGTGCCTGTCAGTGTGTCTGAGTGTCTGTCTGTCTGACTATCTGAGTGTCTGTGTGTGTGCCTGTCAGTGTGCCTGAGTGTCTGTCTGTCTGACTATCTGCGTGTCTGTGTGTGTGCCTGTCAGTGTGTCTGAGTGTCTGTCTGTCTGACTATCTGAGTGTGTGTGTGTGTGCCTGTCAGTGTGTCTGAGTGTCTGTCTGTCTGACTATCTGAGTGTCTGTGTGTGTGCCTGTCAGTGTGCCTGAGTGTCTGTCTGTCTGACTATCTGAGTGTCTGTGTGTGTGCCTGTCAGTGTGTCTGAGTGTCTGTCTGTCTGACTATCTGAGTGTCTGTGTGTGTGCCTGTCAGTGTGTCTGAGTGTCTGTCTGTCTGACTATCTGAGTGTGTGTGTGTGTGCCTGTCAGTGTGTCTGAGTGTCTGTCTGTCTGACTATCTGAGTGTCTGTGTGTGTGCCTGTCAGTGTGCCTGAGTGTCTGTCTGTCTGGCTATCTGAGTGTCTGTGTGTGTGCCTGTCAGTGTGTCTGTCTGTCTGACTATCTGAGTGTCTGTGTGTGTGCCTGTCAGTGTGTCTGAGTGTCTGTCTGTCTGACTATCTGAGTGTCTGTGTGTGTGCCTGTCAGTGTGTCTGAGTGTCTGTCTGTCTGACTATCTGAGTGTCTGTGTGTGTGCCTGTCAGTGTGTCTGAGTGTCTGTCTGTCTGACTATCTGAGTGTGTGTGTGTGTGCCTGTCAGTGTGCCTGAGTGTCTGTCTATCTGACTATCTGAGTGTCTGTGTGTGTGCCTGTCAGTGTGTCTGTCTGTCTGACTATCTGAGTGTCTGTGTGTGTGCCTGTCAGTGTGTCTGAGTGTCTGTCTGTCTGACTATCTGAGTGTCTGTGTGTGTGCCTGTCAGTGTGTCTGTCTGTCTGACTATCTGAGTGTCTGTGTGTGTGCCTGTCAGTGTGTCTGAGTGTCTGTCTGTCTGACTATCTGAGTGTCCGTGTGTGTGCCTGTCAGTGTGTCTGAGTGTCTGTCTGTCTGACTATCTGAGTGTCTGTGTGTGTGCCTGTCAGTGTGTCTGAATGTCTGTCTGTCTGACTATCTGAGTGTCTGTGTGTGTGCCTGTCAGTGTGCCTGAGTGTCTGTCTGTCTGACTATCTGAGTGTCTGTGTGTGTGCCTGTCAGTGTGCCTGAGTGTCTGTCTGTCTGACTATCTGAGTGTCTGTGTGTGTGCCTGTCAGTGTGTCTGAGTGTCTGTCTGTCTGACTATCTGAGTGTCTGTGTGTGTGCCTGTCAGTGTGTCTGAGTGTCTGTCTGTCTGACTATCTGAGTGTCTGTGTGTGTGCCTGTTAGTGTGTCTGAGTGTCTGTCTGTCTGACTATCTGAGTGTCTGTGTGTGTGCCTGTCAGTGTGTCTGAGTGTCTGTCTGTCTGACTATCTGAGTGTCTGTGTGTGTGCCTGTCAGTGTGTCTGAGTGTCTGTCTGTCTGACTATCTGAGTGTCTGTGTGTGTGCCTGTCAGTGTGCCTGAGTGTCTGTCTGTCTGACTATCTGAGTGTCTGTGTGTGTGCCTGTCAGTGTGCCTGAGTGTCTGTCTGTCTGTTTGAGTGTCTATCTGAGTGAGAGTCTGTCTGTGTGTGTGCCTGTCTGAGTGTCTGTCCGTCCGTCTGTCTGAGAGTTTGTTTGTCTGTCTCTCTGTCTTCGAGGAGAAAGTGAGGGCTGCAGATGCTGGAGATCAGAGCTGAAAATGTGTTGCTGGAAAAGCGCAGCAGGTCAGGCAGCATCCAAGGAACAGGAGAATCGGGCATAAGCCCTCCTTGGATGCTGCCTGACCTGCTGCGCTTTTCCAGCAACACATTTTCAGCTCTGTCTCTCTGTCTTACATTGACGATTCATGGCTTGCTGTCTCTCTCCATCTCTCTCTCTCTCTCTCGTCCATTCCACTCACTGTCCATATTTCTGACTTTGCCTCTCTCTCTCTCTCCCCCTAACTATTGGTCCCTCCATCATCTCTCTCTCTCTCTCTCTCTCTCTCTCTCTCTCCCCCACCCCTGTTTATCACCTCCCAGCTAGACTCTGTCTCTTTCTCTGTCTCTCTCTCTCTCTATCTGTGTCTGTCTGCCTCACCCTCTGTCTCTCGCTCAGCTCCAGTTCTGACTGAACCTGTGTGTCTCTCTCTCTCTCTCTCGCTCCCCACCCCCATTCTCCCCCCCTCCCCACACCTCACGCCCTCCAGATCATTCTGAACTCCATGCACCGCTACCAGCCCCGGTTCCACATTGTGTACGTTGACCCTCGCAAAGACGGGGTCAGCCGCGCCTCGGAGAACTTCAAAACCTTCCTGTTCGCTGAGACTCAATTTACCGCTGTCACGGCCTACCAGAACCACAGGGTAAGGGTCAGCAGTGGTGGCTGGAGCTGGACGCTCTCTCTCTCTCTCTCTCCGAGAGAAACCCCCTTTGGAGGGGGGGGCCTGAGGAGCCAAGAACAGGGAGTGGAGTCTCAGGATGCGGCAGTCGGCCATTTTGGGAATAGGCCCCAGGGGCAGCCACCTTCCCTCGGAGTGTGGAATTCTCCCTCCCCCCCCCACACCCCCCTCCACAGAGAGCAAGGAGGGGCGAGGAGTCGAGGGATTGTCGGACTCTGAGGGGATGGAGGGAAACGGAGGGAGGAGGGGGCAGAGCAGACTTGAGGTCAACAGTCGTCCCCAATTGTACTGGACGGTGGGACAGGCCGATGGCCTCCTCCTGCTCCTGTTCAGCGCGTCCTTCATGACAAGGAGCGAGGTGGGGGGAGGTGGTGGGAGTGGTGTCCCTTCGGCCCGTCTGGTCTGTGCTTGTCAGCTGCGTTGTTAGAAGGGGAGACGATCCCCCTCGCTCGCAGAGCATCAGAGAGGCCCGGTTTCAGGAAGGAGAGAGCGTGAGGGAAGATCCCAGAGTCCGATGGCCACCCTCCCCCCCCCCCCCCCCCTTTCCCGCCACGCTTCAGAGAGACGGAGAGATGGGGGCAATCCAGCAGGTACGGGGGGGATGCAGTGACACACTGTCAGGGGGATGTAGAGGGAGCTCTACACTGTATCTAACCCCCCACCCCGTGCTGTCCCTGTCCCTGGGAGCGCTGGGTGCTGACACTGGGGATAAAGTGGGAGGGGGGACACACTGTCAGGGGGATGTAGAGGGAGCTCTACACTGTATCTAACCCCGTGCTGTCCCTGTCCCTGGGAGCGCTGGGTGCTGACACTGGGGATAAAGTGGGAGGGGGACACACTGTCAGGGGCATGTATAGGGAGCTCTACACTGTATCTAACCCGGTGCTGTCCCTGGGCGCTGACACTGGGTATAAAGTGGGAGGGGGACACACTGTCAGGGGGATGTAGAGGGAGCTCTACACTGTATCTAACCCCCCCCGTGCTGTCCCTGTCCCTGGGAGCGCTGGGTGCTGACACTGGGTATAAAGTGGGAGGGGGGACACACTGTCAGGGGGATGTAGAGGGAGCTCTACACTGTATCTAACCCCCCCCCCCCCGTGCTGTCCCTGTCCCTGGGAGCGCTGGGTGCTGACACTGGGTATAAAGTGGGAGGGGGGACACACTGACAGGGGGATGTAGAGAGAGCTCTACACTGTATCTAACCTCCCCCCGTGCTGTCCCTGTCCCTGGGAGCGCTGGGTGCTGACACTGGGTATAAAGTGGGAGGGGGACACACTGTCAGGGGGATGTAGAGGGAGCTCTACACTGTATCTAACCCCGTGCTGTCCCTGTCCCTGGGAGCGCTGGGTGCTGACACTGGGTATAAAGTGGGAGGGGGGACACACCGTCAGGGGGATGTAGAGGGAGCTCTACACTGTATCTAACCCCGTGCTGTCCCTGTCCCTGGGAGCGCTGGGTGCTGACACTGGGTATAAAGTGGGGGGGGGGACACACTGTCAGGGGGATGTAGAGGGAGCTCTACACTGTATCTAACCCCCCCGTGCTGTCCCTGTCCCTGGGAGCGCTGGGTGCTGACACTGGGTATAAAGTGGGAGGGGGGGACACACTGTCAGGGGGATGTAGAGGGAGCTCTACACTGTATCTAACCCCGTGCTGTCCCTGTCCCTGGGAGCGCTGGGTGCTGACACTGGGTATAAAGTGGGAGGGGGACACACTGTCAGGGGGATGTAGAGGGAGCCCTACACTGTGTTCTGACGGCCATGTGTTTGTGAATTTGTTTTAGATCACCCAGTTGAAGATTGCCAGCAATCCGTTTGCGAAAGGATTCCGGGAGGGAGACACTGGTGACTGGTACGGCACTCCCCCTTCCTCCCTGCTCAGAGTGCTCCTATCGGGTGGTCGGAGCGATCCTGACCTGGGGGGGGCTGTAAGTGTGTGTGTGTTTGTAAGTGTGTGTGTGTGTGAGTTTATTTGTAAGTGTGTGTCTCTGAGTGTGTTTGTAAGTGTGTGTGAGTGTGAGTTTATTTGTGTGTGTTTGTGAGTGAGTTTATTTGTAAGTGTGTGTGAGTGTGTTTGTGTGTGTTTGTAAGTGTGAGTGAGTTTGTGTGTGTATATTTGTAAGTGTATGTGTGAGTTTATTTGTGTGTTTGTGAGTGTGAATGTATTTGTAAGTGTGTGTGAGTGTGAGTATTTGTGTGTGTGTATTTGTAAGTGTGTGTGTCTATGTGAGTGTGAGTGTATTTGTGTGTGTGTATTTGTGTGTGTTTGTGAGTGTGAGTGTATTTGTATATGTGTGTGCGTTTATTTGTGTGTGTTTGTGAGTATGAGTGTATTTGTAAGTGTGTGTGTGAGTGTGAGTGTATTTGTAAGTGTGTGTGAGTGTGAGTTTATTTGTGTGTTTTTGTGAGTGTGTTTATTTGTAAGTGTGTGTGTGTGTGAGAGAGTGTATTTGTGTGTGTGTGTGTATTTGTAAGTGTGTGTGAGTTTACTTGTACGTGTGTGTGTGTCTGTGTGGAACTCAGTTCAACAACAGGTTATGAGAAGCACTAGGCCAGGATTGGAGCCTGAGGCTTTCCTGCTTGGCGTGGGATCAGGTTAACTCAGCACAAGGCCAGGATTGGAGCCTGAGGCTTTCCTGCTTGGTGTGGGATCAGGTTAAATCAGCACTAGGCCAGGATTGGAGCCTGAGGCTTTCCTGCTTGGTGTGGGATCAGGTTAAATCAGCACTAGGCCAGGATTGGAGCCTGAGGCTTTCCTGCTTGGTGTGGGATCAGGTTAAATCGGCACTAGGCCGGAATTGGAGCCTGAGGCTTTCCTGCTTGGTGTGAGATCAGGTTAAATCAGCACTAGGCCTGAGTCAGAGCCTGAGGCTTTCCTGCTTGTTGTGGGATCAGATTAACTCAGCACTAGGCCTGGATTGGAGCCTGAGGCCTTCCTGCTTGTTGTGGGATCAGGTTAACTCAGCACTTGGCCTGAGTCAGAGCCTGAGGCTTTCCTGCTTGGTGTGGGATCAGGTTAACTCAGCACTAGGCCTGAGTCAGAGCCTGAGGCTTTCCTGCTTGGTGTGGGATCAGGTTAACTCAGCACTAGGGCCTGAGTCGGAGCCTGGGCCTCTCCCGTTTCCCGTATTGTTTCACGCCCACGTCTTTGTTCTGAGTTTGAGGACAGAGTGTGGGACAAGTTTATAAACCACATCACGTGAAAATGAACGCGGCCACAACTTTGAGACAGCCAGCCAGGAAGGATCAGCCTTTCCACGTGTCCATCCGCATCACAGTAAAATAAACCATCCCCCCCCCCACCCCCAAAAAAACAGAAACCCCTTAAAATTGATCGCTGGGGTTCATTTTGAAAAACCAGGCCCGAGATCTTTGCAAATAATGAATTCGAAACACCAGGTTTGCAGCTTACACTAAAGATTGAGCGATATATTAGCAATGCAGTAACAGCAAAGTAATTTAATTACTATCTATAATTTAATCCCCAATGATACTGGTTTTCAGCTCTATTTACCTTAAAGAAAACAGAGACGCAAACACAGAGTAGGAGAAAGGAAATAATAAAAATAACCCGCCGAGTTATTGAAGCAGGTGGAGCTGTTCCATGGGGAACGGTGACGGTTTCCGAAGATGTCAGTCAGGGTCAGATAAAGGCGGCAATAATTTCAAACCTAACTCCCCATTCCCTGAGCGTCCAAGAGCACCTCACGGGAGGGTGGGCAGGGAGCCTTCACACCTTTGTGATGCACCATCGACAGCCAAACTCCTTCTCCCAGTCCACAAACCGAATTCAAGCTCTGACCGTCTCCTCCCACTTACCATCCACCATTGACTTGAGCATTCAGACTCTTCCAGACTTGCTGGAACCAATTGGCCGGTGCTGGGCTAATGGTCAGGACTCTTCCAGACTTGCTGGAACCAATTGGCCGGTGCTGGGCTAATGGTCAGGACTCTTCCAGACTTGCTGGAACCAATTGGCCGGTGCTGGGCTAATGGTCAGGACTCTTCCAGACTTGCTGGAACCAATTGGCCGGTGCTGGGCTAATGGTCAGGACTCTTCCAGACTTGCTGGAACCAATTGGCCGGTGCTGGGCTAATGGTCAGGACTCTTCCAGACTTGCTGGAACCAATTGGCCGGTGCTGGGCTAATGGTCAGGACTCTTCCAGACTTGCTGGAACCAATTGACCGGTGCTGGGCTAATGGTCAGGACTCTTCCAGACTTGCTGGAACCAATTGGCCGGTGCTGGGCTAATGGTCAGGACTCTTCCAGACTTGCTGGAACCAATTGACCGGTACTGGGCTAATGGTAAGGACTCTTCCAGACTTGCTGGAACCAATTGACCGGTACTGGGCTAATGGTAAGGACTCTTCCAGACTTGCTGGAACCAATTGACCAGTACTGGGCTAATGGTAAGGACTCTTCCAGACTTGCTGGAACCAATTGACCCGTACTAGGCTAATGGTAAGATTCTTGTCAGTGCGGATGAGCAGAGAGATCCATGGACATAGATCCCCGAAAGTTGCCACCCAGGTTGATAGGGTTGTTAAGAAGGCATACGGTGTGTTAGCTTTTATTGGGAGAGGGATTGAGTTTCGGAGTCATGGGGTCACGTTGCGGCTGTACAAAACTCTGGTGTGGCCGCACTTGGAGTATTGCGTACAGTCCTGGTCACCGCATTATAGGAAGGATGTGGAAGCTTTGGAAAGGGTTCAGAGGAGATTTACCAGGATGTTGCCTGGTGTGGGGGGGGGGGGGGGAAGGTCTTAAGAGGAACGGCTGAGGGACTTGAGGCTGTTCTCGTTAGAGAGAAGGTTGAGAGGTGACTTAATCAAGACATATAAGGTAATCAGAGGGTTAGATAGGGTGGACAGGGAGAGCCTTTTTCCTCAGATGGTGATGGCTAGCACGAGGGGGCACAGCTTTAAACTGAGGGGTGATAGATATAGAACAGATGTCAGAGGGGGTTTCTTTACTCAGGGAGTAGTAGGGGATGTAGACTCGCCAACTTTAAGGGCATTGAAATGGGCATTGGATAGGCACATGGACGAGAATTGAATAGTGTAGGTCAGGTGGGCTTTAGATTGGATCCACAGATTGGCACAACATCGAGGGCTGAAGGGCCTGTACCACGCTGGAATGTTCTATATTCTATGAACTCACTTGGAGCTGCCCTTTCTGTTGCTCAGGCTCCAATCCTGGCCTAGTGCTAATTTAACCTGATCCCACACCAAGCAGGAAAGCCTCAGGCTCCAATCCCGGCCTAGTGCTGAGTTAACCTGATCCCACACCAAGCAGGAAAGCCTCAGGCTCCAATCCCGGCCTAGTGCTGAGTTAACCTGATCCCACACCAAGCAGGAAAGCCTCAGGCTCCAATCCCGGCCTAGTGCTGATTTAACCTGATCCCACACCAAGCAGGAAAGCCTCAGGCTCCAATCCCGGCCTAGTGCTGAGTTAACCTGATCCCACACCAAACAGGAAAGCCTCAGGCTCCAATTCCGGCCTAGTGCTGAGTTAACCTGATCCCACAACAAGCAGGAAAGCCTTTCTGTTTATAACAGAACACTCTACCCCAGTGACAAAACCTTGATAGAAACCCTTCATCAGACACCAAAATTGGAGGTGTAGTGGACAGCGAAGAGGGTTAGCTCAGATTACAACAGGATCTGGACCAGATGGGCCAATGGGCTGAGAGGTGACAGATGGAGTTTAATTCAGATAAATGCGAGGTGCTGCATTTTGGGAAAGAAAATTTTAGCAGGACTTATACACTTAATGGTAAGGTCCTAGGGAGTGTTGCTGAACAAAGAGACATTGGAGTGCAGGTTCATAGCTCCTTGAAAGTGGGGTCGCAGGTCGATAGGATAGTGAGGGCAGCGTTTGGTATGCTTTCCTTTATTGGTCAGAGTATTGAGTACAGGAGTTGGGAGGTCATGTTGCGGCCGTACAGGACATTGGTTAGGCCACTGTTGGAATATTGTGTGTAATTCTGGTCTCCTTCCTATCGGAAAGATGTTGTGAAACTTGAAAGGGTTCAGAAAAGATTTACAAGGATGTTGCCAGGGTTGGAAGATCTGAGCTACAGGGAGGGGCTGAACAGGCTGGGGCTGTTTTCCCTGGAGCGTCGGAGGCTGAGGGGTGACCTTATAGAGGTTTATAAAATCATGAGGGACATGGATAGGATAAATAGGCAAAGTCTTTTCCCTGGGGTCGGGGAGTCCAGAACTAGAGGGGCATAGGTTTAGGGTGAGAGGGGAAAGATATAAAAGAGACCTAAGGGGCAACTTGTTCACCCAGAGGGTGGTACGTGTGTGGAATGAGCTGCCAGAGGATGTGGTGGGGGCTGGAACAATTACAACATTTAAGAGGCATTTGGATGGGTGTATGAATAGGAAGGGTTTGGAGGGATATGGGCCGGGTGCTGGCAGGTAGGACTAGATTGGGTTGGGATATCAGGTCGGCGTGGACGGGTTGAGCCGAAGGGTCTGTTTCTGTGCTGTACATCTCCATGACTCTATAACTGACCTGCGTAAAACTTCCAGTTAACTAATTCACGAACGAAGGGCAGCTCGTTTCTCCTCACCATCTTGGCTTTCCGACCCAATCTCTTCCCACCGGTCCAAAGCTCACCTTCAGCTCACTGCCCACAGTTCAGAGCCGCAAGCCGAAACGCGGATAGGTTTGGCAGAATTCACTTTTGTCCCTGGAGCGTCGGAGGCTGAGGGGGGGGGGGGGTGACCTTACAGAGGTTTATGAGACGGCGTGGGGCTCGGAGAGGGCGAACGGACGAGGCCATTTCCCTGGAGAAAATATGAAAAGAAAAAACGACACGGGGAAGGGGGGGCGACTTTCTTTGTCCACATTCCCGTGTGGAACGGGCGTCCGCGGGGAGTGGTGCGCCCAGACGCGCAACGTTGAAAAGACACGTGTGAGACGTTTGTGAACGGGAAATGTTTGGAAGGACGTGGGTCGGTTTGGGGTGAGGGTCGGCATGGACCTGTTGGGCCGAAGGGCCTGTTTCCGTGCTGCGTGGCTCAGTGACTCTCCCAGAGAAACCACAGCGGTCCCTGGAGATGACCGATAGACAGAGGGCGGGGGGCGTCTCTCAGGGGAAAGCAGGGCCTCCTGAGTCAGAAACACAGCAGTTGCTGCAACATGGCCTCTTGATGGTCTGCTGGATTTTTCAGGGCTCGCAATGTCAGACCGGGCTCCCTGCCGACTGTGGGACTCATCACCAGATCCAAAAATCCACTGGCGACGCCGCTTCACCGAAGGGAAGGTAAAAGCGAGCGAGTGACTCACACACACTCCACTGACGGGACTCCAAGTGATTGCAAACTGACTGGGGATTAACACAGTGCTGACAAGGTCCCCCTCAAACTCCCAGCTCGCAGGAGTAACACTCCCTCAGCACCGACCCTCCGACAGTGCGGCGCTCCCTCAGCACTGACCCTCCGACAGTGCGGCGCTCCCTCAGCACTGACCCTCCGACAGTGCGGTCCTCCCTCAGCACTGACCCTCCGACAGTGCGGCGCTCCCTCAGCACTGACCCTCCGACTATGCGGCCCTCCCTCAGCACTGACCCTCCGACAGTGCGGCCCTCCCTCAGCACTGACCCTCCGACAGTGCGGCGCTCCCTCAGCACTGACCCTCCGACAGTGCGGTCCTCCCTCAGCACTGACCCTCCGACAGTGCGGCGCTCCCTCAGCACTGACCCTCCGACTATGCGGCCCTCCCTCAGCACTGACCCTCCGACAGTGCGGCCCCTCCCTCAGCACCGACCCTCCGACAGTGCGGCCCTCCCTCAGCACTGACCCTCCGACAGTGCGGCACTCCCTCAGCACTGACCCTCCGACAGTGCGGCACTCCCCCAGCACTGACCCTCCGACAGTGCGGCCCCTCCCTCAGCACTGACCTTCCGACAGTGCGGCCCTCCCTCAGCACTGACCCTCCGACAGTGCGGCGCTCCCTCAGCAATGACCCTCCGACAGTGCGGCCCTCCCTCAGCACTGACCCTCCGACAGTGCGGCCCTCCCTCAGCACTGACCCTCCGACAGTGCGGCCCTCCCTCAGCACTGACCCTCCGACAGTGCGGCACTCCCTCAGCACTGACCCTCCGACAGTGCGGCGCTCCCTCAGCACTGACCCTCCGACAGTGCGGCCCTCCCTCAGCACTGACCCTCCGACAGTGCTGCCCTCCCTCAGCACTGACCCTCCGACAGTGCGGCCCTCCCTCAGTACTGACCCTCCGACAGTGCGGCCCTCCCTCAGCACTGACCCTCCAACAGTGCGGCCCTCCCTCAGCACTGACCCTCCGACAGTGCGGCTCTCCCTCAGCACTGACCCTCCGACAGTGCGGCCCTCCCTCAGCACTGACCCTCCGACAGTGCGGCACTCCCTCAGCACTGACCCTCGGACAGTGCGGCCCTCCCTCAGCACTGACCCTCCGACAGTGCGGCACTCCCTCAGCACTGACCCTCCGACAGTGCGGCACTCCCTCAGCACTGACCCTCCGACAGTGCGGCACTCCCTCAGCACTGACCCTCCGACAGTGCGGCCCTCCCTCAGCACTGACCCTCCAACAGTGCGGCCCTCCCTCAGCACTGACCCTCCGACAGTGCGGCCCTCCCTCAGCACTGACCCTCCGACAGTGCGGCCCTCCCTCCGCACTGACCCTCCGACAGTGCGGCCCTCCCTCAGCACCCACCCTCCGACAGTGCGGCCCTCCCTCAGTACTGACCCTCCCACAGTGCGGCCCTCCCTCAGTACTGACTCTCCAACAGTGCGGCCCTCCCTCAGCGCTGACCCTCCGACAGTGCGGCCCTCCCTCAGCACTGACCCTCCGACAGTGCGGCCCTCCCTCAGCGCTGACCTTCCGACAGTGCGGCGCTCCCTCAGCACTGACCCTCCGACAGTGCGGCCCTCCCTCAGCACTGACCCTCCGACAGTGCGGCCCTCCCTCAGCACTGACTCTCCGACAGTGCGGCCCTCCCTCAGCACCGACCCTTCGACAGTGCGGCCCTCCCTCTGCACTGACCCTCCGACAGTGCGGCACTCCCTCAGCACTGACTCTCCAACAGTGCGGCTCTCCCTCAGCACTGACCCTCCGACAGTGCGGCACTCCCTCAGTACTGACCCTCCGACAGTGCGGCACTCCCTCAGCACTGACCCTCCGACAGTGCGGCGCTCCCTCAGCACTGACCCTCCGACAGTGCGGCCCTCCCTCAGCACTGACCCTCCGACAGTGCGGCCCTCCCTCAGCACTGACCCTCCGACAGTGCTGCCCTCCCTCAGCACTGACCCTCCGACAGTGCGGCCCTCCCTCAGTACTGACCCTCCGACAGTGCGGCCCTCCCTCAGCACTGACCCTCCGACAGTGCGGCCCTCCCTCAGCACTGACCCTCCGACAGTGCGGCTCTCCCTCAGCACTGACCCTCCGACGGTGCGGCCCTCCCTCAGCACTGACCCTCCGACAGTGCGGCCCTCCCTCAGCACTGACCCTCCGACAGTGCGGCCCTCCCTCAGCACTGACCCTCCGACAGTGCGGCACTCCCTCAGCACTGACCCTCCGACAGTGCGGCACTCCCTCAGCACTGACCCTCCGACAGTGCGGCACTCCCTCAGCACTGACCCTCCGACAGTGCGGCCCTCCCTCAGCCCTGACCCTCCGACAGTGCGGCCCTCCCTCAGCACTGACCCTCCGACAGTGCGGCCCTCCCTCAGCACTGACCCTCCGACAGTGCGGCCCTCCCTCAGCACTGACCCTCCGACAGTGCGGCACTCCCTCAGCACTGACCCTCCGACAGTGCGGCCCTCCCTCAGCACCCACCCTCCGACAGTGCGGCCCTCCCTCAGTACTGACCCTCCGACAGTGCGGCCCTCCCTCAGTACTGACCCTCCGACAGTGCGGCCCTCCCTCAGCGCTGACCCTCCGACAGTGCGGCCCTCCCTCAGCACTGACCCTCCGACAGTGCGGCCCTCCCTCAGCACTGACCTTCCGACAGTGCGGCGCTCCCTCAGCACTGACCCTCCGACAGTGCGGCCCTCCCTCAGCACTGACCCTCCGACAGTGCGGCCCTCCCTCAGCACTGACTCTCCGACAGTCCGGCCCTCCCTCAGCACTGACCCTCCGACAGTGCGGCCCTCCCTCAGCACTGACCCTCCGACAGTGCGGCACTCCCTCAGCACCGACCCTTCGACAGTGCGGCCCTCCCTCTGCACTGACCCTCCGACAGTGCGGCACTCCCTCAGCACTGACTCTCCAACAGTGCGGCTCTCCCTCAGCACTGACCCTCCGACAGTGCGGCACTCCCTCAGTACTGACCCTCCGACAGTGCGGCACTCCCTCAGCACTGACCCTCCGACAGTGCGGCGCTCCCTCAGCACTGACCCTCTGACAGTGCGGCACTCCCTCTGCACTGACCCTCCGACAGTGCGGCACTCCCTCAGCACTGACTCTCCAACAGTGCGGCTCTCCCTCAGCACTGACCCTCCGACAGTGCGGCACTCCCTCAGTACTGACCCTCCGACAGTGCGGTGCTCCCTCAGCACTGACCCTCCGACAGTGCGGTGCTCCCTCAGCACAGACCCTCCGACAGTGCGGTGCTCCCTCAGCACTGACCCTCCAACAGTGCGGCCCTCCCTCAGCACTGACCCTCCAACAGTGCGGCCCTCCCTCAGCACTGACCCTCCGACAGTGCGGCCCTCCCTCAGCACTGACCCTCCGACAGTGCGGCCCTCCCTCAGCACTGACCCTCCGACAGTGCGGCCCTCCCTCAGCACTGACCCTCCAACCGTGCGGGGCTCCCTCAGCACTGACCCTCTGACAGTGCGGCCCTCCCTCAGCACTGACCCTCCGACAGTGCGGCGCTCCCTCAGCACTGACCCTCCGACAGTGCGGCCCTCCCTCAGCACCGACCCTCCGACAGTGCGGCCCTCCCTCAGTACTGACCCTCCGACAGTGCGGCCCTCCCTCAGCACTGACCCTCCGACAGTGCGGCCCTCCCTCAGTACTGACCCTCCGACAGTGCGGCCCTCCCTCAGCACTGACCCTCCGACAGTGCGGCCCTCCCTCAGCACTGACCCTCCGACAGTGCGGCCCTCCCTCAGCGCTGACCCTCCGACAGTGCGGCCCTCCCTCAGCACTGACCCTCCAACCGTGCGGGGCTCCCTCAGCACTGACCCTCTGACAGTGCGGCCCTCCCTCAGCGCTGACCCTGTGATACTGATGGTGTTCCCTGACTGTGTGTTATCTCAGGATGAGCTGTGTATGTGTCTCTCTGATGCCTGTTCCTTTCTCCTCAGGCTCCCAGTCCGGCCCTCACATCCCGCGGGAACTGACTGCCCGTCGTCTCGGAGCTCCCCAGGCCCAGACCAGTTCCCTCGCCCTCCCGCTGGGCTCCTACGGCCATTCGAACTCTCGGCTGGACCAGCACGGGGAGTCCTCGTCACTCCTGCCCTACTCCCTCCCGGCCTACTCTGCAGATCCCAATCCTGGGCCTTTCCCAGAACAATCCACCCCAGGCCTGGTGTTGGCCAATCCGTACGGAGCCGGTTGCTATGGTTACAGCCCTCGATGAGGTGACTTCCCTCCCTCTCGTCATCCTCGCGCTCTCCCCTCCCTCGTAAGACCTGCTCCGTCGTCATTTCCATTTCACTCCCCCCGGACTCCATTTTTGTTTACGGTGACCCCTCGCACTCTCTCACTCTTCACTCACCTACCCCCCAATTCCACACTCTCTCTCCTCACTCATTCCCTCTCCCCCTCACTCACTCTCCCCCTCACTCCCCACCCACTTCCCCCCTCACTCTCTGACCTTTCCCCTTTAATCTGTCCCGGTCACTCTCTCTCCCCCTCTCCTCTTCTCCCTCTCCCTCTCTCCAAAATCCCTCTCCATCTCCCGCTCTTTCCCTCACTCCAATATTGATCTCTTCCTCGCCCTCATTCAAACATCCCTCCCTCCCCCTCTCCCTCACTCCAATATCCCTCTTCCCCTCTCCCTCACTCCAATATCCCTCTTCCTCTCTCCAATATCGCTCTCTCCCCCTCACTCCAATATCCCTTGCCCCCTCTCTCTCACTCCAATATCCCTCTTTCCCTCTCTCCATTATCCCCATCTACATTTCTCCCTCACTCCAATATCCCTCTCTCCCTCTCCCTCACTCCAATATCCCTCTCCCTCACTCCTATATCCCTCTCTCCCTCTCCCCCAACTCCAATATCCCTCACTCCCTCTCTCCATTATTCCCCCTCTACATCTCTCCCTCACTCCAATATCCCTCTCTCACTCTCCCTCACTCCACTCTCCCTCTCCCTCCCTCCAATAACCCTCTCTCCCTCCCTCCAATATCCCACTCCCTCACTCCAATATCCCTCTCTCCCTCTCCCTCACTCCAATATCCCTCTCTCCCTATCCCTCACTCCAATATCCCTCTCTCCCTCCCTCTAATATCCCACTCTCCCTCTCCCTCACTCCAATATCCCTCTGTCCCTCCCTCCAATATCCCACTCCCTCACTCCAATATCCCTCTCTCCCTCTCCCTCACTCCAATATCCCTCTCTCCCTCACTCCAATATCCCACTCCCTCACTCCAGTATCCCACTCTCCCTCTCTCCCTCACTCCAATATCCCTCTCTCCCTCTCCCTCCCTCCAATATCCCACTCCCTCATTCCAGTATCCCACTCTCCCTCTCTCCCTCACTCCAGTATCCCACTCTCCCTCTCTCCCTCACTCCAATATCCCACTCTCCCTCTCTCCCTCACTCCAATATCCCTCTCTCCCTCACTCCAATATCCCACTCCCTCACTCCAATATCCCTCTCTCCCTCTCTCCCTCACTCCAATATCCCTCTCTCCCTCTTCCTCACTCCAATATCCCTCTCTCCCTCCCTCCAATATCCCACTCTCCCTCTTCCTCCCTCCAATATCCCTCTGTCCCTCCCTCCAATATCCCACTCCCTCACTCCAATAACCCTCTCTCCCTCCCTCCAATATCCCACTCCCTCACTCCAATATCCCTCTCTCCCTCTCCCTCACTCCAATATCCTTCCCTCCCTCCAATATCCCTCTCCCTCACTCCAGTATCCCTCTGTCCCTCACTCCAGTATCCCACTCTCCCTCACTCCAATATCCCTCTCTCCCTCACTCCAGTATCACTCCCTCACTCCAATCTCCCTCTCTCCCTCTCTCCCTCACTCCAATCTCCCTCTCTCCCTCTCTCCCTCACTCCAATCTCCCTCTCTCCAAATTCCCTCTCTCTTCTCTCACTCCCCTGCCCTACAATCACCTTCTGTCTCTCTGTTCCCATCTCTTCAATCTCCCTCTCATATCTACAACGCTTCCTCTCTCTCTCCCTCCCTCCTCTCTCTCTCTCCCTCTCTCCCTCCTCTCTCTCTCTCCCTCCTCTCTCTCTCTCTCTCCCTCCTCTCTCTCTCTCTCTCCCTCCTCTCTCTCTCTCTCCCTCCCTCCTCTCTCTCCCTCCCTCCTCTCTCTCTCCCTTCCTCCTCTCTCTCTCTCCCTTCCTCCTCTCTCTCCCTTCGTCCTCTCTCTCTCTCTCTCCCTCCGTCCTCTCTCTCTCTCTCTCCCTCCTCTCTCTCTCTCCCTCCTCTCTCTCCCTCCCTCCTCTCTCTCCCTCCCTCCTCTCTCTCTCTCCCTCCCTCCTCTCTCTCTCTCCCTCCCTCCTCCCTCTCTCCCCCTCCCTCCTCCCTCTCTCCCCCTCCCTCCTCTCTCTCTCCCTCCCTCCTCTCTCTCTCTCCCTCCCTCCTCTCTCTCTCTCCCTCCCTCCTCCCTCTCTCCCCCTCCCTCCTCTCTCTCTCTCCCTCCCTCCTCCCTCTCTCCCCCTCCCTCCTCCCTCTCTCCCCCTCCCTCCTCTCTCTCTCCCTCCCTCCTCTCTCTCTCCCTCCCTCCTCTCTCTCTCTCCCTCCCACCTCTCTCTCTCTCCCTCCCTCCTCTCTCTCTCTCCCTCCCTCCTCTCTCTCTCTCCCTCCCTCCCTCCTCCCTCTCTCCCCCTCCCTCCTCCCTCTCTCCCCCTCCCTCCTCTCTCTCTCCCTCCGTCCTCTCTCTCTCTCTCTCCCTCCTCTCTCTCTCTCCCTCCTCTCTCTCCCTCCCTCCTCTCTCTCCCTCCCTCCTCTCTCTCTCTCCCTCCCTCCTCTCTCTCTCTCCCTCCCTCCTCCCTCTCTCCCCCTCCCTCCTCCCTCTCTCCCCCTCCCTCCTCTCTCTCTCCCTCCCTCCTCTCTCTCTCTCCCTCCCTCCTCTCTCTCTCTCCCTCCCTCCTCCCTCTCTCCCCCTCCCTCCTCTCTCTCTCTCCCTCCCTCCTCCCTCTCTCCCCCTCCCTCCTCCCTCTCTCCCTCCCTCCCTCCTCTCTCTCTCCCTCCCTCCTCTCTCTCTCTCCCTCCCTCCTCTCTCTCTCTCCCTCCTCTCTCTCTCTCCCTCCCTCCGTCTCTCTCTCTCCCTCCTCTCTCTCTCTCTCTCCAATCCTTCCTTTCTCACTCTGTCTGTCTCTCTCCCTCTGTCGCTGCCCTCTCTCCCTCTGCAGTCTGCCGACATTAACCCTCTGGGCACTGTCTCTCGACAGGTTGAGGTGATAATTTCCCCAGTTTCACTGTCTCTGCGTTGGATAAAATCGATGTGTATCTGCCATTATTCCAGCTCCCTGTGCTTTCAAAATAAAAATTACCCGAGAGAGAGAACCTCCAGGATATTCTTCACACGCAATCCCAGCTGACAGACTCTGAGGCTGCGTCTGCGGGGGGTCTGGGTGGATTCAGAGACACTGACAGAGACAAACACAGAGTCTCCCATCACACACTCCCAGGACAGGGACAGCACGGGGTTAGATACAGAGTAAAGCTCCCTCTACACTGTCCCCCATCAAACACTCCCAGGACAGGGACAGCACGGGGTTAGATACAGAGTAAAGCTCTCTCTACACTGTCCCCCATCAAACACTCCCAGGGACAGGGACAGCACGGGGTTAGATACAGAGTAAAGCTCCCTCTACACTGTCCCCCATCAAACACTCCCAGGACAGGGACAGCACGGGGTTAGATACAGAGTAAAGCTCCCTCTACACTGTCCGCCATCAAACACTCCCAGGACAGGGACAGCACGGGGTTAGATACAGAGTAAAGCTCCCTCTACACTGTCCCCCATCAAACACTCCCAGGGACAGGGACAGCACGGGGTTAGATACAGAGTAAAGCTCCCTCTACACTGTCCTCCATCAAACACTCCCAGGGACAGGGACAGCACGGGGTTAAATACAGAGTAAAGCTCCCTCTACACTGTCCCCCATAACACACTCCCAGGGACAGGGACAGCACGGGGTTAGATACAGAGTAAAGCTCCCTCTACACTGTCCCCCATCAAACACTCCCAGGACAGGGATAGCACGGGGTTAGATACAGAGTAAAGCTCCCTCTACACTGTCCGCCATCAAACACTCCCAGGACAGGGACAGCACGGGGTTAGATACAGAGTAAAGCTCTCTCTACACTGTCCCCATCAAACACTCCCAGGACAGGGACAGCACGGGGTTAGATACAGAGTAAAGCTCTCTCTACACTGTCCCCATCAAACACTCCCAGGACAGGGATAGCACGGGGTTAGATACAGAGTAAAGCTCCCTCCACACTGTCCCCCATCAAACACCTCCCAGGACAGGGACAGCACAGGGTTAGATACAGAGTAAAGCTCCCTCTACACTGTCCCCCATCAAACACTCCCAGGACAGGGACAGAACGGGGTTAGATACAGAGTAAAGCTCCCTCTACACTGTCCCCCATCAAACACCCCCAGGGACAGGGACAGCACGGGGTTAGATACAAAGTAAAGCTCCCTCTACAATGTCCCCCATCAAACACACCCAGGGACAGTCACAGCACGGGGTTAGATACAGAGTAAAGCTCTCTCTACACTGTCCCCCATCAAACACACCCAGGGACAGGGACAGCACGGGGTTAGATACAGAGTAAAGCTCTCTCTACACTGTCCCCCATCAAACACACCCAGGGACAGGGACAGCACGGGGTTAGATACAGAGTAAAGTCCCCTCTGGTGTTGGTGTTAATTCATTCCGTTTTCTCTATTGACGACATGCTTTTCGGAGTTGACCACAACCGAAGTTATTTGGCACAGATTTTCAAAGTCTCGATCGACGTAATGACTACAACAGGGACGTCCCTGTCGACCCAGGCTGAGTGCTGGAACCTGCCTCCTCCATGCTTTGCCCAGGGCCCCCCATCGGATTGGGCGGAAACCGGGACTGGAAGTCATGGCAGCTCAGCTCATCTCGCTCCCGTGGAAATTCTGCGTGGTGCACAACGCGGAGAGTTACCGGGTCCCTCCGACCTCCCCGGGTGACCGTGCGAGAGACTGGCACATTGCCCCCTTCCCTCTCGGAGTGTCTACCCGCAGGGCGCGGCCTGCGGAGGGAGTCAGCCTCATCGCACCCACAGCAGTACAGGAGAGGAAGGAGAACCGCAGGGTGGCAGTGACTTGCGGGTTGGGCTGGGAGGGGCGGGTCAGTGAGACAGGAGTGTTTCTGCATCCGAGGAACACACTCTGGGATCGTTATGTCGCAGATTCAGGGGGGTCTCCGAAATGGGGGCTCAGTGGTTAGCGTTGCTGCCTCTACACTGGCTAAATTGGCTACACTGGCTACACTGCCGTGCTAAATTGTCCCACAGTGTTCAGGGATGTGCAGGTTAGGGTGGATTGGCCGTGCTAAATTGTCCCACAGTGTTCAGGGATGTGCAGGTTAGGGTGGATTGGCCGTGCTAAATTGTCCCACAGTGTTCAGGGATGTGCAGGTTAGGGTGGATTGGCCGTGCTAAATTGTCCCACAGTGTTCAGGGATGTGCAGGTTAGGGTGGATTGGCCGTGCTAAATTGTCCCATAGTGTTCAGGGATGTGTAGGTTAGGGTGGATTGGCCGTGCTAAATTGTCCCATAGTGTTCAGGGATGTGTAGGTTAGGGTGGATGGGCAGTGCTAAATTGTCCCATAGTGTTCAGGGATGTGCAGGTTAGGGTGGATTGGCCGTGCTAAATTGTCCCATAGTGTTCAGGAATGTGCGGGTTAGGGTGGATTGGCCGTGCTAAATTGTCCCATAGTGTTCAGGGATGTGTAGGTTAGGGTGGATTGGCCGTGCTAAATTGTCCCGTAGTGTTCAGGAATGTGCGGGTTAGGGTGGATTGGCCGTGCTAAATTGTCCCATAGTGTTCAGGAATGTGCGGGTTAGGGTGGATTGGCCGTGCTAAATTGTCCCACAGTGTTCAGGGATGTGCAGGTTAAGGTGGATTGGCCGTGCTAAATTGTCCCATAGTGTTCAGGGATGTGTAGGTTAGGGTGGATTGGCCGTGCTAAATTGTCCCATAGTGTTCAGGGATGTGTAGGTTAGGGTGGATGGGCAGTGCTAAATTGTCCCATAGTGTTCAGGGATGTGCAGGTTAGGGTGGATTGGCCGTGCTAAATTGTCCCATAGTGTTCAGGAATGTGCGGGTTAGGGTGGATTGGCCGTGCTAAATTGTCCCATAGTGTTCAGGGATGTGTAGGTTAGGGTGGATTGGCCGTGCTAAATTGTCCCATAGTGTTCAGGGATGTACAGGTTAGGGTGGATTGGCCGTGCTAAATTACCCCATAGTGTTCAGGGATGTGTAGGTTAGGGTGGATTGGCCATGCTAAATTGTCCCATAGTGTTCAGGGATGTGTAGGTTAGGGTGGATTGGCCGTGCTAAATTGTCCCGTAGTGTTCAGGAATGTGCGGGTTAGGGTGGATTGGCCGTGCTAAATTGTCCCATAGTGTTCAGGAATGTGCGGGTTAGGGTGGATTGGCCGTGCTAAATTGTCCCATAGTGTTCAGGGATGTGTAGGTTAGGGTGGATTGGCCGTGCTAAATTGTCCCGTAGTGTTCAGGAATGTGCGGGTTAGGGTGGATTGGCCGTGCTAAATTGTCCCATAGTGTTCAGGGATGTGTAGGTTAGGGTGGATTGGCCGTGCTAAATTGTCCCACAGTGTTCAGGGATGTGCAGGTTAGGGTGGATTGGCCGTGCTAAATTGTCCCATAGTGTTCAGGGATGTACAGGTTAGGGTGGATTGGCCGTGCTAAATTACCCCATAGTGTTCAGGGATGTGTAGGTTAGGGTGGATTGGCCGTGCTAAATTGTCCCATAGTGTTCAGGGATGTGCAGGTGGGACAATTTAGCACGGCCAATCCACCCGAACCTACACATCCCTGAACACTATGGGACAATTTAGCACGGCCAATCCACCCTGACCTACACATCCCTGAACACTATGGGACAATTTAGCACGGCCAATCCACCCTAACCTACACATCCCTGAACATTATGGGGTAATTTAGCACGGCCAATCCACCCTAAACGACACATCCCCGAACACTATGGGACAATTTAGCACGGCCAATCCACCCTAACCTACACATCCCTGAACACTATGGGACAATTTAGCACGGCCAATCCACCCTAACCTACACATCCCTGAACACTATGGGACAATTTAGCACGGCCAATCCACCCTAACCTGCACATCCCTGAACACTATGGGGCAATTTAGCATGGCCAATCCACCCTAACCTACACATCCCTGAACACTATGGGACAATTTAGCACGGCCAATCCACCCTAACCTACACATCCCTGAACACTATGGGACAATTTAGCACGGCCAATCCACCCTAACCTACACATCCCTGAACACTATGGGACAATTTAGCATGGCCAATCCACCCTAACCTACACATCCCTGAACACTATGGGACAATTTAGCACGGCCAATCCACCCTAACCTACACATCCCTGATCACTATGGGACAATTTAGCACGGCCAATCCACTCTAACCTGCACATCCCTGAACACTATTTGACAATTTAGCACGGCCAATCCACCCTAACCTACACATCCCTGAACACTATTTGACAATTTAGCACGGCCAATCCACCCTAACCTACACATCCCTGAACACTATGGGACAATTTAGCACGGCCAATCCACCCTAACCTGCACATCCCTGAACACTGTGGGACAATTTAACACGGCCAATCCACCCTAACCTACACATCCCTGAACACTATGGGACAATTTAGCACGGCCAACCCACCCTAACCTACACATCCCTGAACACTATGGGACAATTTAGCACGGCCAACCCACCCTAACCTACACATCCCTGAACACTATGGGACAATTTAGCATCGCCAATCCACCCTAACCTACACATCCCTGAACACTGTGGGACAATTTAGCACGGCCAATCCACCCTAACCTGCACATCCCTGAACATTATGGGGTAATTTAACACGGCCAATCCACCCTAACCTGCACATCCCTGAACACTATGGGGCAATTTAGCACGGCCAACCCACCCTAACCTACACATCCCTGAACACTATGGGACAATTTAGCACGGCCAATCCACCCTGACCTACACATCCCTGAACACTATGGGACAATTTAGCACGGCCAACCCACCCTAACCTACACATCCCTGAACACTGTGGGACAATTTAGCACGGCCAATCCCCCCTAACCTGCACATCCCTGAACACTATGGGACAATTTAGCACGGCCAATCCCCCCTAACCTGCACATCCCTGAACACTATGGGACAATTTAGCACGGCCAATCCATCCGAACCGACACGTTCCTGAACACTGTGGGACAATTTAGCACGGCCAATCCACCCTAACCTACACATCACTGAACACTATGGGGCAATTTAGCACGGACAATCCACCCTAACCTGCACATCCCTGAACACTATGGGACAATTTAGCACGGCCAATCCACCCTAACCTACACATCCCTGAACACTATGGGACAATTTAGCACGGCCAATCCACCCTAACCTACACATCCCCGAACACTATGGGACAATTTAGCACGGCCAATCCACCCTCACCTACACATCCCTGAACACTATGGGACAATTTAGCACGGCCAATCCACCCTAACCTACACCTCCCCGAACACTGTGGGACAATTTAGCACGGCCAATCCACCCTAACCCGCACATTCCTGAACACTACGGGACAATTTAGCACGGCCAATCCACCCTAACCCGCACATTCCTGAACACTATGGGACAATTTAGCACGGCCAATCCACCCTAATCTGCACATCCCTGAACACTATGGTACAATTTAGCACGGCCAATCCACCCTAACCTAAACATCCCTGAACACTATGGGACAATTTAGCACGGCCAATCCACCCTCACCTACACATCCCTGAACACTATGGGACAATTTAGCACGGCCAATCCACCCTCACCTACACATCCCTGAACACTATGGGACAATTTAGCACGGCCAATCCACCCTCACCTACACATCCCTGAACACTATGGGACAATTTAGCACGGCCAATCCACCCTAACCTTCACATCCCTGAACACTATGGGACAATTTAGCACGGTCAATCCACCCTAACCTGCACATCCCTGAACACTATGGGACAATTTAGCACGGCCAATCCACCCTAACCTGCACATCCCTGAACACTATGGGACAATTTAGCACGGCCAATCCACCCTAACCTACACATCCCTGAACACTATGGGACAATTTAGCACGGCCAATCCACCCTAACCTACACATCCCTGAACACTATGCGACAATTTAGCACGGCCAATCCACCCTAACCTGCACATCCCTGAACACTATGGGACAATTTAGCACGGCCAATCCACCCTAACCTACACATCCCTGAACACTGTGGGACAATTTAGCACGGCCAATCCACCCTAACCTACACATCCCTGAACACTATGGGACAATTTAGCACGGCCAATCCACCCTAACCTACACATCCCTGAACACTATGCGACAATTTAGCACGGCCAATCCACCCTGACCTGCACATCCCTGAACACTATGGGACAATTTAGCACGGCCTAACCTAACCTACACACCTTTGGACTGTGCGAGGAAACCGGAGCACCTGGGGGAAACCCACGCAGACACAGGGAGAATGTGCAAACTTCACACAAACAGTCCCCCCCCCCGAGGCTGGGATCGAACCCGGGTCCCTGGGGCCGTGAGGCAACAGCGCTAACCACTGAGACACTGGGCCAGTCATATTAAGGAAACGAAAGCCGTACGTGTCCCCTGGATCTGATGAGTTGCACATTAGGAAATGCAAGTAACTTCCAAGATAATGCATGCCCCGTCATTTTTGTAATTGACCTCAAAGAGGGTTGGAATGTTATAGCATCGATGTGCTTCTCAGACTTTGGCGGGACCCCATTTGGAACACAGTGTCCAGTTTTGGTCCCCACACCTCAGGAAGGACATACTGGCACTGGAGCGTGTCCAGCAGAGATCCACACGGATGATCCCTGGAATGGTAGGCCTAACGCACGATGAGGATCCTGGGATTGTACTCATTAGAGTAGGAGAAGGTAGAGGGGAGATCTAATAGAAACATACAAGATAGTGCATGGTTTAGGAAGGGTGGACGCTGGGAAATTATTTCCGTCAGACAGAGAGTCTCGGACCCGTGGGCACAGCCTTAGAATCAGAGGGGGGGGGGGGGGGGGGTCAATTCCGAACGGAAATGCGGAGACATTTCTTCAGCCAGAGTGTGGTGGGCCTGTGGAATTCACTGCCGCGGAGCGCAGTGGAGGCCGGGACGCTAAACGTCTTCAGGATTGATAAATTCTTAATCTCGCAAGGAGTTATGGGGAGAGCGCGGGTACGTGGCGTTGTAACGCCCATCAGCCATGATTGAATGGCGGCGTGGACTCGATGGGCCGAATGGCCTTACTTCCGCTCCTAGGTCTTATGGAGCTGTGGAACCAATCTGCAGCCCATCTAACCTTCACTATTCCATACTCGTCCCTGTGCCTATCCAATGCCCATTTAAATGCCCTTAAAGTTGGCGACTCCATTACTGTTGCCGGCACACACCCCTCACTACTCTCTGAGTGAGAACGCTCCCTCTGACATCTGTCCTATATCTATCACCCCTCAGTTTAATGCTATGTCCCCTCACTGTTGCTTTTAACTGGTCGCAGAGAGACTTTGTAGCCTCTGTGCCAATTGCCTTGTGCCTCCTGGGAAGTTTGTGGAGCACAGAGGCCGGAGGGGAAAGTCTTTGGTGAAGTGATGGAATGTTTCAGCGTGCCCTGGTGCTGTGGGATCGTGTCTCTCCCCGCTTCCCCACTCCCCTCCAGCCGTAAGATCAATGCTTCTCAGCTCAGCCCCTGCCCACCCCTACGTCAGAGCGGGCCAGTCAGAGAGAACGGTCAGAGGTTTCAATCTGGGATACCTGTTCGGCTCAGAGACACTCTCACTCTCACACTCTTACACACACTGACTCACTCACACTCACACACACACACACTGACTCACTCCCACACACACTGACTCACTCCCACACACACTGACTCACTCACACACACACTGACACACACACACTCACACTGACTCACTCTCACACACACTGACTCACTCACACTCACACTGACACACACACACACACTGACTCACTCACACACACACTGACACACACACTCACACTGACTCACTCTCACACACACTGACTCACTCACACACACACTGACACACACACACTCACACAGAGACACTCACACTGACTCACTCACACTCATTGACACACACTCACTGACTCACACACTCACAGACACACACACACTGACTCACTCACACAGACACACACTGACTCACTCACTCACACAGACACACACTCACTGACTCACTCACACTCACACAGGCACACACTGACTCACTCACACACACACTGACTCACTCACACTGACACTGACACACACACTCACTGACTCACACACTCACACAGACACACACTGACTCACTCACACACACACTGACTCACTCACACTGACACTGACACACACACTCACTGACTCACACACTCACACAGACACACACTGACTCACTCACACACACACTGACTCACTCACACTGACACTGACACACACACTCACTGACTCACTCACACTCACACAGACACGCACTGACTCACTCACTCACACAGACAACCACTGACTCACTCACTCACACAGACACACACACACCAACTCAGACACACCCACACACACACACCCACACAGACACCAACTCAGACACACCCACACACACAGACACCCACACCCACACACACACTAACTCAGACACACCCATACACACACACCCACACCCACTCACACAGATAAATGGTGTAACAGCAACCATAGAGCAGGTTGCTATGACGTCGAGACCCCAGTGACACTGAGGAGAGAAGGAGGACGAACGTTGGGGGGGGGGGGGCGGGAAGGGACATCGAGAATGAGAGCCGGGAGAAAAATATGAAAAAATGACACAGCAAACGGGAGAAAGGTTTCCAGTAATTTATTCCGTTGCCAGGACAATCAGGGAGATGACAACATTGCGAACTGAGAAGCAGGAAGTGGGCGAGAGGCAGCAAGGCCGGAGTAGGCCGAACTGGGCCTAACTTCAAGAGGCCACAGCACTCCCCACGGGGGGAATCACTCCACCCAGACTCACTGCTTCCCGTTCCCGTTGATGGGAAGCTTCTTGTGGGCGTCGGATTCCAGGAAAGCCTTGAGTTTAGGCCTGGAGATCACCTGGTCATGGGCCTTGAGTACGGGGGTACACTTCAGACAACCCGGAGAGAGCACCTCGAGGTTAGACAACATATCGACCAGGTTGTAGTCAGCATAAGAGATCTACACGGAGGGAGAGGGAGAGGGAGAGGGAGAGAGGGAGAGGGAGGCGAGGAGAGGGAGGGGGAGAGGGGAGAGGGGAGAGGGGAGGAGAGGGGAGGGAGGAGGAGAGGAGGGAGAGGGAGAGAGGAGAGGGAGAGAGGGAGAGAGGGAGAGAGGGAGGGGGGGAGAGGGGGAGAGGGGGAGAGGGAGAGAGGGAGAGGGAGAGGGACAGGGGAGAGGGAGGGGGACAGGGGAGAGGGAGAGGAGAGGGAGGGAGGGAGAGGAGAGGGAGAGAGAGAGGGAGAGGGAGGAGGGGGAGAGGGAGAGGAGAGGGAGAGAGGGAGAGGGAGGAGAGGGAGGGGAGGGAGGGAGAGGGAGAGGGGAGAGGGGAGAGGGAGAGGAGAGAGGAAGAGAGGGAGAGGGGAGAGAGGGAGAGGAGGGGGGGAGAGAGGGAGAGGGAGAGGGAGAGGGAGAGTGTGGGAGAGGGAGAGTGTGGGAGAGGGAGAGTGTGGGAGAGGAGAGAGAGAGAGGGAGAGGGAGAGTGTGGGAGAGGGAGGGAGGGAGGGGAGGGGAGAGGGAGAGTGTGGGAGAGGGAGTGGGAGAGGGGGGAGTGGGAGAGGGAGAGGGAGGGAGGGAAGGGAGAGGTGAGGAGAGAGGGAGAGGGGCGAGGGAGAGGGAGAGGGGGGAGGGAGAGGGGAGGAGGGGAGGGGAGGGAGAGGTGTGGAGAGGGAGAGGAGAGAGGGAGAGGGAGAGGGAGAGGAGAGGGAGGGGAGGGAGAGGGGGTGAGGAGAGGGAGAGGGAGAGGGAGGGAGAGGAGAGGGAGAGGGAGAGGGAGAGGGAGAGGGGAGAGGGAGAGGGTGAGGGGAGGAGGGAGAGGGGAGGGAGAGAGGAGGAGGGAGAGGGAGAGGGAGAGGGAGAGGGAGGGAGAGGGAGGAGGGAGAGGGATGAGAGGAGAGGGAGAGGGAGTGTGAGAGGGAGAAAAGGTACAGAGTTAGACACAGCATCAAACACTCCCAGGACAGGACAGCATGGGGTTACATACAAGAGTAAAGCTTCCTCTACACTGTCCCCCATCAAACCCTCCCAGGACATGGACAGCACGGGGTTTAGATACAGAGTAAAGCTCCCTCTACACTGTCCCCATCAAACACTCCCAGGGACAGGGACAGCACGGGGTTAGATACAGAGTAAAGCTCCTCTACACTGTCCCCATCAAACACTCCCAGGACATGGACAGCACGGGGTTAGATACAGAGTAAAGCTCCCTCTACACTGTCCCCATCAAACACTCCAGGGACAGGGACAGCACGGGTTAGATACAGAGTAAAGCTCCCTCTACACTGTTCCCCATCAAACACTCCCAGGACAGGGACAGCACGGGGTTAGATACAGAGTAAAGCTCCCTCTACACTGTCCCCATCAAACACTCCACAACAGGGACAGCACGGGGTTAGATACAGAGTAAAGCTCCCATTACACTGTCCCCATCAAACACTCCCAGGGACAGGGACAGCACGGAGTTAGATACAGAGTAAAGCTCCCTCTACACTGTCCCCCATCAAACGCTCCCAGGGACAGGGACAGCACGGGGTTAGATACAGAGTAAAGCTCCCTCTACACTGTCCCCCATCAAACACTCCCAGGACAGGGACAGCACGGGATTATATACAGAGTAAAGCTCCCTCTACACTGTCCCCCATCAAACACTCCCAGGACAGGGACAGCCGGGGTTAAATACAGAGTAAAGCTCCCTCTACACTCTCCCCCATGAAACACCCCCAGGACTGGGACAGCCCGGGGTTAGCTCCAGCTGCAGGTGAATGTGTTGTGTGCATGTCCAGACCTGGTTCCCCACGAGGAAGCCCTTCCCTCGTTATTTTTCTTCAGAATATTCTCAAAGCGTTTCAGTTCCGTCGGGAGATTCTTGACGAAAGCGTCTTTGCCGGTTTCCTGAGGCAGATAGACAAGGAACAATGTTACATCTGTCCTTCAAAACTACGTGGCTCAGTTGCTGAGGGAGGGCCGCACTGTCGGAGGGTCAGTGCTGAGGGAGGGCCGCACTGTCGGAGGGTCAGTGCTGAGGGAGGGCCGCACTGTCGGAGGGTCAGTGCTGAGGGAGAGCCGCACTGTCGGAGGGTCAGTGCTGAGGGAGTGCCGCACTGTCGGAGGGTCAGTGCTGAGGGAGGGCCGCACTGTCGGAGGGTCAGTGCTGAGGGAGGGGCCGCACTGTCGGAGGTCAGTGCAGAGGGAGGGCCGCACTGTCGGAGGGTCAGTGCTGAGGGAGGCCGCACTGTCGGAGGGTCAGGGGCTGAGGGAGGGCCGCACTGTCAGAGGGTCAGTGCTGAGGGAGGGCCGCACTGTCAGAGGGTCAGTGCTGATGGAGTGGGCACTGTCGGAGGGTCAGTGCTGAGGGAGGGCCGCAACTGTCACAGGGTCAGTGCTGAGGGAGGGCCGCACTGTCGGAGGGTCAGTGCTGAGGGAGCGCCGCACTGTCGGAGGGTCAGTGCTGATGGAGTGGGCACTGTCGGAGGATCAGTGCTGAGGGAGGGCCGCACTGTCGGAGGGTCAGTACTGAGGGAGGGCCGCACAGTCGGAGGGTCAGTGCTGAGGGAGGGCCGCACTGTCGGAGGGTCAGTGCTGAGGGAGGGCCGCACTGTCGGAGGGTCAGTGCTGAGGGGGGACCACGAATCCACCCTAACCTACACATCCCTGAACACTATGGGGACAATTTAGCACGGCCAATCCACCCTAACCTGCACATCCCTGAACACTATGGGACAATTTAGCACGGCCAATCCACCCTAACCCGCACATTCCTGAACACTACGGGACAATTTAGCACGGCCAATCCACCCTAACCTACACATCCCTGAACACTATGGGACAATTTAGCACGGCCAATCCACCCTAACCTACACATCCCTGAACGCTATGGGACAATTTAGCACGGCCAATCCACCCTAACCTACACATCCCTGAACACTATGGGACAATTTAGCACGGCCAATCCACCCTAACCTGCACATCCCTGAACACTATGGGACAATTTAACACGGCCAATCCACCCTAACCCGCACATTCCTGAACACTACGGGACAATTTAGCACGGCCAATCCACCCTAACCTACACATCCCTGAACACTATGGGACAATTTAGCACGGCCAATCCACACTAACCTACACACCCCTGAACACTATGGGACAATTTAGCACGGCCAATCCACCCTAATCTACACATCCCTGAACACTATGGGACAATTTAGCACGGCCAATCCACCCTAACCTACACATCCCTGAACACTATGGAACAATTTAGCACGGCCAATCCACCCTAACCTACACATCCCTGAACGCTATGGAACAATTTAGCACGTCCAATCCACCCTAACCTACACATCCCTGAACACTATGGGACAATTTAGCACGGCCAAACCCCCCTAACCTACACATCCTGAACACTATGGAACAATTTAGCACGGCCAACCCACCCTAACCTGCACATCCCTGAACACTATGGGACAATTTAGCACGGCCAATCCACCCTAACCTGCACATCCCTGAACACTATGGGACAATTTAGCACGGCCAATCCACCCTAACCTGCACATCCCTGAACACTATGGGACAATTTAGCACGGCCAATCCACCCGAACCTGCACATCCCTGAACACTATGGGACAATTTAGCACGGCCAATCCACCCTAACCTGCACATCCCTGAACACTATGGGACAATTTAGCACGGCCAATCCACCCGAACCTACACATCCCTGAACACTATGGGACAATTTAGCACGGCCAATCCACCCTAACCTACACATCCCTGAACGCTATGGAACAATTCAGCACGGCCAATCCACCCTAACCTACACATCCCTGAACACTATGGGACAATTTAGCACGGCCAATCCACCCTAACCTACACATCCCTGAACACTATGGGACAATTTAGCACGGCCAATCCACCCTAACCTGCACATCCCTGAACACGATGGAACAATTTAGCACGGCCAATCCACCCTTACCGACACATCCCTGAACACTATGGGACAATTTAGCACGGCCAATCCACCCCTAACCTGCACATCCCTGAACACTATGGGACAATTTAGCACGGCCAATCCACCCTTACCTACACATCCCTGAACACTATGGGACAATTTAGCACGGCCAATCCACCCTTACCTACACATCCCTGAACACTATGGGACAATTTAGCACGGCCAATCCACCCTAACCTGCACATCCCTGAACACTGTGGGACAATTTAGCACGGCCAATCCACCCTAACCTACACATCCCTGAACACTATGGGACAATTTAGCACGGCCAATCCACCCTTACCTACACATCCCTGAACACTGTGGGACAATTTAGCACGGCCAATCCACCCTAACCTGCACATCCCTGAACACTATGGGACAATTTAGCACGGCCAATCCACCCTAACCTGCACATCCCTGAACACTATGGGACAATTTAGCACGGCCAATCCACCCTTACCTACACATCCCTGAACACTGTGGGACAATTTAGCACGGCCAATCCACCCTAACCTGCACATCCCTGAACACTATGGGACAATTTAGCACGGCCAATCCACCCTAACCTGCACATCCCTGAACACTATGGGACAATTTAGCACGGCCAATCCACCCTAACCTGCACATCCCTGAACACTATGGGACAATTTAGCACGGCCAATCCACCCTAACCTACACATCCCTGAACACTATGGGACAATTTAGCACGGCCAATCCACCCTAACCTGCACATCCCTGAACACTATGGGACAAGTTAGCACGGCCAATCCACCCTAACCTACACATCCCTGAACACTATGGGACAATTGAGCACGGCCAATCCACCCTAACCTGCACATCCCTGAACACTATGGGACAATTGAGCACGGCCAATCCACCCTAACCTACACATCCCTGAACACTATGGGACAATTTAGCACGGCCAATCCACCCTAACCTACACATCCCTGAACACTATGGAACAATTTAGCACGGCCAATCCACCCTAACCTGCACATCCTGAACACTATGGGACAATTTAGCACGGCCAATCCACCCTAACCTACACATCCCTGAACGCTATGGAACAATTCAGCACGGCCAATCCACCCTAACCTACACATCCCTGAACACTATGGGACAATTTAGCATGGCCAATCCACCCTAACCTACACATCCCTGAACACTATGGGACAATTTAGCACGGCCAATCCACCCTAACCTGACACATCCCTGAATACGATGGAACAATTTAGCACGGCCAATCCACCCTAACCTACACATCCCTGAACACTATGGGACAATTTAGCACGGCCAATCCACCCTTACCTACACATCCCTGAACACTATGGGACAATTTAGCACGGCCAATCCACCCTAACCTGCACATCCTGAACACTATGGGACAATTTAGCACGGCCAATCACCCTAACCTACACATCCCTGAACACTATGGGACAATTTAGCACGGCCAATCCACCCTTACCTACACATCCCTGAACACTGTGGGACAATTTAGCACGGCCAATCCACCCTAACCTGCACATCCCTGAACACTGTGGGACAATTTAGCACGGCCAATCCACCCTAACCTACACATCCCTGAACACTATGGGACAATTTAGCACGGCCAATCCACCCTTACCTACACATCCCTGAACACTGTGGGACAATTTA
Source organism: Chiloscyllium plagiosum (assembly GCF_037043375.1). Lineage (NCBI taxonomy): Eukaryota > Metazoa > Chordata > Chondrichthyes > Orectolobiformes > Hemiscylliidae > Chiloscyllium > Chiloscyllium plagiosum. The sequence goes on from NW_028270178.1 coordinate 5,124,532, forward strand.
GCACGGCCAATCCACCCTAACCTGCTCATCCCTGAACACTATGGGACAATTTAGCACGGCCAATCCACCCTAACCTGCACATCCCTGAACACTATGGGACAATTTAGCAAGGCCAATCCACCCTAACCTACACGTCCCTGAACACTATGGGACAATTAGCACGGCCAATCCACCCTAACCTACACATCCCTGAACACTATGGGACAATTTAGCACGGCCAATCCACCCTAACCTACACATCCTGAACACTATGGGACAATTTAGCACGGCCAATCCACCCTAACCTACACATCTTTGGACTGTGGGAGGAAACCGGAGCAACCGGAGGAAACCCACACAGATACGGGGAGAATGTGCCCACTCCACCCAGACAGTCACCCCCGAGGCTGGGATTGAACCGTGTCCCTGGCGCCGTGCGGCTAACCCCTGAGCCCCCCCACCTCCCTGCTTATTTGAGTTAATTTGTTTGTAACATCCGTTTTGAGACTGGAATTGTTTTAGGTTCCGGGTGGAGCCCCCACACACCTGAACATCCATGTCCCTCCTCCATCTATCGAGCCCAGCTCCCAGGCCCACGGTCAGGGAAAGGCCCCCAGCATTCTCAAAGACCCACCCCACCCTGGCAATGTTTTTTGTACAACCTCTACCATCGGGGGAGAAGGTACAGAGCCTGGACACACACACCCAGCCGGTTTCAGAACAGTTTCTACCCTCCTGTTGTGAGAATACTGAATGGGCTCTTCACATTCGCCAGGCCCTGAGAGTGTGTTTTTGCTGCTGTTTCCCTATCAGTTACGGATCTATGCTCCTTAACTCGGCCGGATTGCTCATAAGGCAAAGCTTTTCACTGTGTCCTCGGGACACGGGACAATAAATTCAATTCAATGTTTTATGGAAACCTAGGACCCCGAAGGTGGGAAATCTGCTGTTTGCAATTCACTTGGGCGGCCTCAGAGAGGGGTC